>NW_007729231.1:249314-251267 GCF_000696425.1 Galeopterus variegatus | reverse complement strand
AGGCCTTAGTCATGGCCCCCGCCCTACACCTGCCTGACCTCACTAAACCCTTCTCCTTTTACATACGTGAAAAAGATGGACAAGCCCTGGGTGTGTTGGGACAGACGTGTGGCCCCTCCTTCGCCCCAGTAGCATACCTATCCAAACAGCTAGATACTAATGCCCAGGGCTAGGTTCCCTGCCTTTGTGCTCTGGCCGCTGGACGTCTACTACAAAAAGAGGCTCATAAATTAACATTCGGTGCGCCCTTAACCATACTCTTGCCTAACCATTTAAAAGACCTCCTCACCTACAAGGCTCTACACTCCCTTCCCCCATCCAGAGTCTTAGGCTTACTCTCCTCTTTCCTAGAAAATCCTGAAATTTCCTTTTTCCCGTGGTCGCCCCTAAGCCCTGCTACCTTTCTCCCCATACCCTATCTGCCCAACACCCCAATCCATAACTGCTTAGAAACCCTCCAAAATTTTATTCCTTGTCACTCCTCTATCTCCGAGGGCCCCCTACCCGAGGCCAACTTCACATGGTTCACTGATGGATCATCATTCAGAATTGACTACGAACATTATGCAGGCTATGCTGTGGTCTCTCTAGACTTAATCATAGAGGCTCAGCCATTACCGCCCAGTACCACTAACCAGCAGGCTGAACTTATTGAGGCCACTAGGGCCTGTATACTTGCAGAAGGTAAATCACTTAACCTATACACAGACTCAAAATATATTTTCCATATACTTATATCCCATGCAGCAATTTGGAAAGAAAGAGGATTACTCAACACCAAAGGCAATGCCATAACGAATTCCGCCTTAATAGACAAATTCCTTGAGGCCTCTCCACTACCCACACGGTTAGGGGTCTCCCATTGTAAAACACATCAAAAAGACAACTCTCCCATAACCCAAGGCAATTGTAAAGCGGACAATACAGCTCGAATGGCCGCCACTGCAGGTCCTCTCACTCCAGACATTACAAACATTTCACTCCTCTCTCTTTTACCAGACACCATAAATAACCCCACTCCAACACCAGATGATAAATCTTCTCTTTTCCATCTTCTCCATGATTTATTCCATTCAAATCCCCGAAGCTTAGCGCTCTTCCTCCAAACTTTCTTCCCTCTAACCCCAGCCGATAAAACTCTCTTCCAAGAAATTTCTCATAATTGCTCCACCTGCCAGCATACCAACCCCACTACCCCCTTAAAGGCCAAACCATATCCCTCACATCAAGCTAGGGGTAACATCCCTGCAGCAGACTGGCAAATTGATTTCACCCACATGCCTCCTGTTAGGCGTCAACAATACCTCCTAGTAATAGTAGACACCTTCTCTGGGTGGATAGAGGCCTTCCCCACTGTTAACAAAAAGGCCACCACTGTGGCCTCCATACTCCTCACCAAATTTATCCCAAGATTTGGAATGCCCTCTTCCATACAAACAGACAACGGCCCGGAGTTCACTGCTCAAATAACACAAAATTTATCTCGAGCTCTCTCTCCCTTGGCATCTACATTTTCCATACCGGCCCCAGGCCTCAGGTAAAGTTGAACGCACCAGCAGGGCTCTAAAAGATACCCTTACCAAACTTTCTCTGGAACTTCACCTTGATTGGATCTGCCTCTTACCACTAGCCTTGTTCAGACTTAGAGTTCTCCCAAAAAAACCTTCAAACCTTTCCCCATTTGAAATTATGTATGGCAGATCCCCTCTGCCTCCAGGAATCATCCCTAAACAAGAAATCATACCCCCCCAACCTAGCTATCCCGTTACTTTCCCACCTCTGGGTGGAGCTCCGGAAACATCAGGATTGACTGTTACCTAATCCTACCTCTTCCCAGAACAACCCTGTAGTACACCCTGGGGATTTAGCATTCTACACTCCCCCCGAACCACAAGATCCTTTAACTCCTAAGTGGGAGGGCCCTTACCCAGTCATTCTCTGCACCCCTACAGC
>NW_007729231.1:199983-249304 GCF_000696425.1 Galeopterus variegatus | reverse complement strand
ACCAAACAACCAAGTAACTCCATGGATCCACATTTCCAGGTTAAAACCCTGCCCTCAAGGCTCACCAACGAATCTCACGGAACCTACAAGTGGGCCTGAAGTCCAGACCAAGCCCTCTCAAGAATGCTATTCCTGCACCTCTCATCCTACCAACCCCCTCAAACTCCGTCTATCCCGACCTCCAGTCCTCCCACCCATACGCGGAAATGAATTCCCTTCTTAGTGTCTTCCTACTTTTATTATTGCCCATAAAGGGCACTCCCAACCCCTCCTATGTTTGGAAATTAAACTTATACAGACAGCTAAAGACATCAACACTACTGCAGAGCACTAGACCTTCTCACCGTCGAAAAGGGAGGCACATGCATCTTCCTCCGAGAGGAATGTTGTTATTATGTCAATGAATCAGGCCTAGTTGAAACTAACATCATCAAACTCACCGATCTAGCCTCTAGCCTCTGGGCCACGTCCAACTCTAACCCCTTTTCTTCCTTTCTCCAAAATCCTCTCCTAACCTGGGTATGGCCTGTCGTAGGACCTCTATTTTAATAGCCTGCCTCTTTTTTCCCTGCATTCCAAGCCTTTTAACCAGCTTTTAGAAATTACCAGCTGTTGGCCACAGAGGACCCCTCTCACTCCTCTGCAGAATGCCTGACACACTGAAGTCACCGATGGTGCTTGTTCCTAATTATCATAGCTGCAGATGCCTGGATGATCTCTCCCGCAACCTCTTACACCCACTGGACACAGCAGATCGCCGACTTATGGCTCCAAGGAACCTTCATGGATTTCTCCCCCCTTGAAATCACCCTATTTACCACTCTCCTTTGGGGTATAATAAAGGGCTTTCTTCTCTTCCCTGTTCCTCCCCCCTCAATGCACCTCTCCAGCAGGAAGTAGCTCGAAGACCTCGATGACCTTACCCCCCAATAGAGGAAAAAGGGAGGAATGTAGGGCCCCATAAAACCCCAAAGGAGACATTCCCTAAAATATGGCACCTTTCCGGCTTCTCTTCCGGGTCCTAACATTCCTGCCGGCACCAAAGTATGGCCTATCAAAATCATCACCCGCCCTTCTGACCAATCAGCCACCGCTCTGCGTACTAACCATCCTCTTCCGGAACTCAGCTCTCTATAAATGTATGCTTCACCCTCAAATAAAGAGGAACTTCTCCGGTGAACTGTCAGCTCGGGTCCTGTCGTCCTTTCAACCTCTTTCTAAGTTATTTGAGATATGGCTATTTTACAATTCATGTAAAACATTGTTACTGTAAATTTTATCTTAATTTCCTAAATATCCATTTGTAAAAGATTAGGTTTCTTGTCTGTTTAGACCTGTAGTTATATTCCAAGATCTTCATAACACAACACCTTCGTATATTTGTTTTTCATTTTTACACTTTATCTTGTTTAATTTGAATTTATCTCAAACATACAAATAAGTTGCAACTATGCTTTTTTTTTTTTTTTTTTTTTTTGTGACCCGTAAGGGGATCGTAACCCTTGGTTTGGTGTCGCCCGCACCGTGCTCAGCCAGTGAGCGCACTGGCCATTCACTATATAGATCCTAACCCGTGGCCTCTGCACTCGCAGCACCTCTGCGCTCCCAGCGCCGCACTCTCCCGAGTGAGCCACAGGGTCAGCCCTAGCAACTATGTTTTAAAATTTAATTTTTCCCTGAATTTTGAGAGTAAGTCATCAACATGATGTCTTATCAACACTGAATTCTTAATGAACATTTCCTATGAATAAAGACATTCTGTTGTGTAATCACAATATAACATCTAAATCAGGAAGTACACATGGATACATTACTACCATCTAACTCTCTGACTGCATTTGAAAGTTGTCGCAATAATACATTTCATAGTAAAAGTATCCATTTCAGAACTATGCTTTGCATTTGGTTGTCTTGCCTCTTTAATATCCTCCATACCGGGAAAATTCTTTAGTCTTCTTTTAAGTTTAATGACATTGAGACATTTGTGAACTACAGATCAAGCACTTGGTTCAATGTCTCTCAGTTTAGATTTGTCTATTGTTTTTTCATTACTACATCCATGTTATGCATCCTTGGTGGGGCAGAAATGAGCTGGTGTTTTTCCCATTGCATCCTATCAGGCGGCACAAAATTTCAATTTGTCCTATAAGGACATTGACTATGATCACTTGATTAAAATTAAACTCAATTAAAATTAAAATTAAATTAAAACTTGATCTGGTTTCTGCCAGAGTTATCTACTCAGAAATTACTTATTTCTCATTTTTAAATAAGAAGTATTTTATAAGAATTTGTTTAGTGACAAGGTAAATGATCTGTTCCTCATCAAAATTTGTATGTTATCTATTATGTGTTATTATTTTTACACCTGAAGTATTCATGCATTTATATCCATATGGGCTCATGCTTTTCTGTTTTATTTAATTAGATATAATTTGTCACTATCATTATTTATTTTGATGTACAAATTATTGCAGACTTAGTCAGCAGGAGCTCCTTTAATCTGACTTCATATATATATATATATGTATATACATATGCACACACATATATATACATATATTTATACATCCATACACACACACACACACACACACACACACACACACACACACACACACACACACACACACACACACACACACACACACACACACACACACACACACACACACACACACACACACACACACACACACACACACACACACACACACACACACACACACACACACACACACACACACACACACACATATATGCTTCTTTGTTTGAACACTCCCTTGCTTTCTGGTACTATAAGATGTCTCCCTAGCCTTATACTTTTCCTACCCCAACTCTAGAATCAGCCATTTCTCCAAACAGCCTTGATTTCTTTAATTAAATAGTGGTATTGAAGAAACCAAGAACTGGGCCCTGGATGCACTCATTGCAATTGCAGCATTGCTGTGCCCAGGGCTTTTCAGTGGGCAGAGCTGGTGAATACATGTTTCTATATGTATCTATAGTCAATTCTATATTACCTATTAACAATCATAACTTCATATGTGTACCTTCAATTCTTATCCAACACCATAAAGCTCTCTCGGCATATTTTTTTTATCAAATTTCTAATTCTCTTCATTGACAGCGAGTAACCTGGTTCTGATCACCTTTAATATATTTAACTATGTGTTTAAACCCTCTTTATGTAAAATGTCTTCTATTGTAGCAGCTCCTACATTAAAGTGGATGTGCTTTGTACCACTTCAGATTCCATTCCCCACATAGGACACTGCCATCCTCCCCTTTTTGTGTGTAGGTGCATTTCTAATCCTGCTTTTGTTACAAAATCCCGCATTGGCTACTGCACTATATGAGAGTTCTCCTCACCCTGCTGAGGCTCTGACACAGTGTTGATACCGCAGCACCCTGTGCCATAGCAAGATGGAACCATCCTCATTGCACTTGTGCTGCAGCATCCGTTGCTGAGCTGCTCTCCTACACAAATGCCGCCCACCCCATTTGGGT
Source organism: Galeopterus variegatus (assembly GCF_000696425.1). Lineage (NCBI taxonomy): Eukaryota > Metazoa > Chordata > Mammalia > Dermoptera > Cynocephalidae > Galeopterus > Galeopterus variegatus. The sequence goes on along the minus strand of NW_007729231.1, from coordinate 245,794 downwards.
CCTGACACACTGTATTAATTAGTTGTATGTTGCTTTTAATGGAATCTGAAATTGGTTAATTTATAAAGAAATGAAATTTATTTTTTACAGTTTGGTAGGTTGGGAAGCTCATAGTCCAGGGGGTGTGTCTAGTGACGGCTTTCTTCTGGGTGGGAACTTTCTATAGGATCCTGTGGTGACCAGAGTGTCAAACGGTGAGAATGTGCTGAGCAGGAGAGAGCTAATCTTCTCACTTGGTCTCCTTAGAAAGCTTTCAGAACCACACCCATTAATATATAACTGGATCAATCCATTCACAAGGGCATAGTCCTCACAGTATAATCACCTCTTAAAAGCCTCACCTTTCCAATACCATATTCAGATTTCCCACCCTCTTAGTGCTGTTACAATAGGGGTCAAGATTCAATGAGTTTTGGTGGGACGTTTGACCAACAGCATGTCTTTTATAAGGCCTCTCCCTATTCATGTGGATGCCTACCTCACTCTGCTCTGGTTCTGACTTGTCAAACTGGGACTCTACTGCTGGAATACCCTCTTCATTGTGCTTGGGCTCTAAACCCCTATGCAGAGCTTCCTAGCATATAGATGCCTTTCTCGCTTTTTATAAGTTCTGACAATCCCAAGTAAGCGACTGCCCTCCTGCCTGTACTCTGGTCAAGCTCAGACACGCTGTTCCAAGTCACCACAGCTTCCCAGCCCCTCTTCCTGATATGCACAGTAAACTTAATGACTTTCGACTGAATCGATTAAAAAGAAAAAGGGAAAAGGAAGAGGAAGAAGAGGAAGAGAAGGAGGAAGAACACAATTTAGCTTTGTAATGTGATTATTAAAGATTTATTTACAACTATATCTAACACTTTTCATAGTAAAATCATAATAATTAAGTCTATGTTATTTCCCCATTTTATTTTTTGCCAAATTTTGCTAGGTATCTCCATAATTACTTAAAACTAATGTGGAATAAGATCAATCAATTTTGTACATTTCCAAAATGGTATTCTGTGTTTTAAAAATAAAAGACTGTGAAAGCACCCATAATAGCAGAGAGCTTTGCTAGCCTTAAATATAAGGGTTAAACTTTTCTGAGAAGTAATGTTTTCTATAAACAAAAAAAACCTTGTCATACAGTTGGGAATATACAATATGTTGAAAATATTTTCATCTACATTGTAATTTGTATTTTAGCTTTTCTTATACGATCTTTCATCCTACAGAAGTCTTTAATTTGCATGTAGTCAAATTCCCTATAGTTTTTGCATTTCGTGTTCTGCTTAAGAACATCATCTTCAGGGTGGCGCACTGCTATAGTGCTCCGCTTGGGAAGCGCGGTGGTGCTCCCGCCAAGGGTTCGGATCCCACGTACAGACCGGCCACTCACTGGCTGAGCGAGGGGCGGGAGCAACGCCGAGGGTTGTGATCCCATGGCCAGTCCCAGTCCGGTACGGGCATGACATTGAGGGTTGCGATCCGTTGCCGGTCACGAAAAAAGACAAAAAGGAAAAAAAAAGAACATCATCTTCAATTAGTTAACTCCTAACCACACACTATATTTTAAATGTCATTTTGAAAATATACCATATTTTCTTCTAGTTACAGCTGTAATTTTCTCTCTTAGATTCGTTTATTCTTTAATCACTTCAAATTAATTTTTTGCATGGTGTGACAGAATGGTTTCTTTCCTTGTTCTCCAAATCAGTCATCTCAACTGGGGACATGTGGCAGTATCTGAAGAAATTTTCGGTTGTACAACACGAAGGTGGAGTGCTAATGGCATCTAGTCAGGGGAGACCAGGGATGCTGCTAAACATTCTACAATGCACAGAACAGCTTCTCACAGCATAGGATTATCCAGCTCAAAATGACAACAGTGCTAAGGTTGAGTAACTGTGTTCTAAGTGGGTGCCATTGGAGAAAAATAACTAGCTTTTAGGCACAGCACCTCAATCCCTTGCTGGAGTGGCTAATACACTATGAGCTACAGTGATTGGCAAAAAAAGAAAAAAAGAGGATTCAGCACTTTGATTTTAGCGCTTTATGATCTAACATGAGTACTGAATAGCTCATGTTTGTGTGTTTTGGGAAAGTTTCCTATCAAAAGTTGAAAACACATATATACATGTCCCTACACACATACACATAATCATGTGGGACTGTGTAGGATGCTTGGCTTCCTGGTAGAGTGCAAATGCATCCATTTGTAATTATTCCATAAGACTCCTTCATAACACATCACATCACTGCTGCTGGCTCTATACTATTTTCCCCTATCAGCATGAATGATGGGAAGTTGCATAGTACTGTTAAAGTAGCGTTTGTTCTTTTTTATTGCTATTGTAAATAACTAGTTTTCCAACATCATATTCTATGTCATAAAATAGAGAATAGAAATAATTTTGACTCCAAGGCAAGATAAGATAAAAATACTACTCCAGAATAAGCCTTTCATTGCTGTATGGACAAAGTGGATATAATAGACTATAGACATTTTATCTTCTTCTGAGGTGATCTTGTCCTTAATTTTGGTCCTAGATCAAAATTGTTTTCTATTGTTGCTACTGATCTTCCTTAAGTACACGTTCTAGTAGATTCGGAAAACTTAGAAGAATTTACTGTTAACCTCATATTATGCCCTATGCCTATGACCCATAAGACATTTTAGTTTTTTTAACAGAAGGAAACATAATATTAAAAACAAGGTATAAAAGTTAGGGATCTTCACTTATTCTACAAAAAAAGAAACAATTAAAAACTCTTAAAATAATGTTGGCTATTAGCCATACACCAGAATGACCTTAAAATATTACATAAAATATAGTCTGAACTTTAGAAAAAATTAAAACTACAATGTGGACTGGCCTACCTAGGGAAAATACGTTGTAGCCATTGCTTTTTAATGTCAAAATTTAGCAATTTTTCTGAAGCTGGACTTCTCTTTTAAATTATAAAAATGTAATTTGTTATGAAGATTGGTGAAGACATAATACCCTTGACACCTACATTGCAGCAAATTTGGGGAAACTATTGACAAAGTTTCTCTTCTTGTACAAAGTTGAGTCAGGCTGTTCTGAGCCCTCTGCTTGACTAGGTCCAACTGCTAGGCTTCCATTGTCTTTGCATTGCCCAGTTTTAGCAAGAATTCTAGTCAAGTCAGTTTAGCCAGAATCCCCCACACTTGATATCTTATCACCTTCCTCATTCCTCACCATACTCCAGATGATATTTGAACATCCTGGCCAGCCTTCAGCAGAAATCCCATTAGGCTACTTTAGCAAGAATCACCCTATCCTTGTGAATTTCTATCCACAGATTCCCTCACTCTTTTCCTTGTACATAAGTCCCATATTTGAAGTCAAGTCCAATTTCTTTCCTACTGCCAAACCTCAGTGTAGTAGCCCCTATACCTATCATGATAGTCCCCCTGAAAAATATCTGGCTAACCATTCTAACAAGTGTCAGAATATTTTTTTCATTAACACTATGTATTTCTGAGATTATACTACTGATACTGAAAGACATCACATTGTTATGCCTAAAGCCTGGTATGCCTGTGGACTTTGCCTTTGTCAAACCGGTGTCAGCACTGAGAGCCTGCATGAGATGCTCTCTGGATTTAAGGAGATGGAGAAGGTACATATGGGACCCTCTAGGCTTCCAGACCTATTCTGGCTGCCTGACCATTATGATGGATGGCTATTCCACATATGGGTAATAGCTATTCTCTGGATATAAACTTGCTTTTGCAATATGCCTAATGCATTGGTATGCTGTAAGTATTTAAAAACAGGCTCTCCAAAAAACAAACAACCACCAAAACTACAAAACAAAAATAACAACAAAGAAAACATCAAAACATTACAATAAAAACACCCTGATTTGTAGTGTTTGCTGATTTTCATAGTATAAATACTCCAAACATGGCTGGTATCACATTACCTACTTGAAGAACCTAAAGCAGAGTTGAGAAGAGATGTGCACAATCAGATCACATAAGCTAGTACACACTGGCTCCAGCATGCTGTTGGATCAATCTTTCTTTGTCTTTAGTAAGAACATCTGCAGCAGTTACCTACTCAAACACATGGTATAGCGAATAATATATTGAAGCATGTTAATGTATATAATCTTCTCCCTAGTCATCCTAAGACATACGTTTGTTCTTAAGTTTTGGAAAAGGGGTTAGAATTAGTGCAAAAAATATAAAGAGAAAGAAAGAAAGAATTTTTTATTCAAATTCTAACAATCAAAATAGAAAGCAAATAGGCTGGAATGCCAGCCTTTGTTAAGAAACAAAACTTTTCTGAATTTTTCGTCCCTTTATCATCTAGGAGCATCAGGCCTAACTAAACAGATTATAAAGTTTTCTATGTGCCAGGGTAGGGCAAAGAAAGACATGACATGAAGGAAGTGGAAACCTCAAAGCCCTTTCCCTCCTATTAGGAAATTGTAGGAGAAAAGGAGAGAATAATTAGGACAAAGAAATTAGTCATCAGGGTCTTTACCTCATATCTACAGTACCACTTCTAAGGAAAGGGGTGGGCTTTAAAAATATATAGATATCTTTAAAAGAATACCAGGATCAGACAAGCTTAACCATGTGTTCTTCTCTGAGAATCAATTGTTCTGCAGACTGGCATCACCTTAATCTGTAGGGAGGTTGAAACAGAAAAAAAATAAAATAAAAGTTGTGGTACCATGTGGTTAGGAAGTAGTTGCTATGTGATGCAGAAGGCAAGTAGAATTTCTCAATTCCCCTATATACTGTAACAGAGATAAATAAGTATCCTTTTTAGAGTTTGCAAGAGGAGGCCAGGAAAGTGGGGCAAAGTGGCCCTATAACTGCATAATGCAGGACCTATTTACTGGGCCGGAATCCAAACCCTAACTCATGGGTCTAAGTCTTGTAGAAACAGAGATGCAGACCAGGTACTAAAGTAGAAATGGATATTGAGAGCCAAAATGCCAGGCCATGAGCTATGAACTCATAAGCCACAGATTTTAGAATTGAGTGACAACAGGATGCTACATGGTCTGGCAAGCAAGGAGCACGATTTAAGGTATACAGAGAAGCCACTGTACTATATAAGACCCTGCCTATGAGGCTTACCTCTTCCTTGCAGTCTCCAAGTCAGGTAAGCTTTCCTTTCCTATACATCTAAAATTCATCTTAGAGAGGTGTGAGGCTGAGTGGGGGTGGAGAGAGAGGGGTTAGATTAACTCTGCAGACTGGTTGATGCCATTCAAGTAGAAACAGTATGACTTAAAAAGACATTATCATGCTACTTAGTAGAGGTTGATATTGTGTGTGCATGTAGGGGGGTGCTCATGAGGAAAGTCAGAGAAGTTACATATGGAAAAGTTACATTGTTTTGCCCACCTGGGCATAGCAATATTGTGATTCCCTCTACATATAATTACCTTTTTAAGGAGACTGGGGAGGAGGGATACAGCAATTATGGATTTCTATGGACCAGAAGAAATCCTTTCAACAGGTGTGCTTCTGCAAAGAAGAGGTAACAGAAAAGGCTGGATTGAGGTTACAAAGACTGGAGTCACGGCTGAGGTGTCAAGGGCTTGAAGCACTCAGTGCCTCAGGAAATGTAGGAGGACTTCTAATCTCTAAAATTTACTTTGGGAGAAGTGGAGTACTATGCAAAATTCCTTGTAATAAGTGCTCTAATAATTTAATCAAATCATCATGTTCACATAACCAAAGCATTTGCCACAGGAAGGGAGAGTTCTGATTTAAAAGCGCTGTCCCCCTGAAATCATCATGTTCTAGTTCTCTAGTCTCTGAATTTTTTTTTTTCCCTTATTCTTCTTCCCTGTCATTTCATTTTGCCCTCTGCTCTCATCCACTAAGCTCAGTGAGTGGTCACCACTACTTTTATCATGTGATACTTATCATGTTGAGATCTGCAAACACAAAGACACTGCTATCACAGCATTAAACAAAGAGAAAGGAAATTTCTTGCTGAGAAAGAATAATGGACTGGCTAGAATCCCAAAGTAGCTTGAGATCAGAGGGACAAAAGGGATGGGAGCAGGGGGGGCAGGGATAAAGAGACAGAAAGATATCAAGGCAGAGAGAAATTCTAGAGCTACTAAGAGAACAAATGCTGAAGAAAAGATTAAGTAGCTAGCACCAGAAGGTGGCAAAAATTTAAGTACCTGTTTACTTGTATGTCTTTTTTGAAGAAATTTTTGTTCAAGTCCTTTGGACATTTTTAAAATCAGGTTATGTGTTTGTTTAGTTGGTTGTTCTTTTGTTCTGCTATTGACTTGTAGGAATTTCTCATTTATTTTGGAAATTAACTCTTGTCAGATATATAGTTTGTAAATATTTTCAGTTCTATAAGTTTCCTGTTCATTCTGTTGATTGTTTCCTTTGCTCTGCAGAAGATTTTTAGTTTATTGTCATTCTACTTGTATACTTTTGCTTTTGTTGCCTGTACTTTTGGGGTCATATTCCAGAAAAATCATTGTCAAGACCAAAATCAAAAAGCTTTTCCCTTGTTTTCTTCCAGGAGCTTTATAGTTTTTGGCTCTGCACTTACGTTTCTAATCCTTCTTCAGTAGATGTTTCTGTATGGTGCAGAATGAGGGTCCAATTTCATTTTTTGCTTGTGCATATCCAGTTTTCCCAACCCCATTTGTTAAGGAGACTATCTTTTTCAGATTGTGTATTCTTGGCACCCTTGTAGATCAGTTGACAGTATATGTGTGAGTTTACTTCTAAGCTGTCTATTCTGTTCCTTTGGTCTATGTGTCTGTCCTCAAATGGCCAACAGGTTTATGAGAAGATGCTTGTAGAGCTAGGGCTAGGTCTCACAGACCCCTCAAGCCCATTCACAAACCTTTCACATGCAGGTCTATGAGCTAGATAACAGGAAAAAGGTCCTCGGAGCCGTAGGTGAAGAAAGAACAGTCTTTGTTTCTAGAGGTGAGCTCTGCAGATCAGCAGTTCAAAGCCACTGCCTCACACACTGAAGAGCACACAAAAATAGCAACAAGCTAAAAATACATGGGCATGCATGGCACTAACTCTACTCCAACACAACTTCTTTACAAAGGATGTGCTGCACCATATCCAGCTAGACCTGAGGCGAGGGGCCTTAACTAAACTACTCTATTTTCCTCACAATGCTCAATATCATGAATTATCAGAAAAATTTAAATAAAAACTATAACAAGGTATCACCTCACATTTGATAGAATGGCTATTATCAAAAAAATTTAAAAAATAAAAGTTGGCAAGTATGTGGAGAAAAAGAATCACTGTTGGTTCGAATGCAAAATGCTACAGAAACTAAGGAACTTACTATTGATATTCCTCAAAAAATTAATAATAGAACTACTATATGATCCAGAAATTCTAAGTCTGGGTAAATATCCAAAAACATTAAAATCAGGATCTTGAATACATACCTGCACTCCCATGTTCACTGCACATTAATCACATTAGTCAGGATATGGAAACAACCACAAACAACCCAGGTGTCCATCAACAGATGAATGGATGAAGAGAGTGTGGCTTATACACACAAGGGAAAAGTATTCATTGTTAAAAAAAGAAAATCTTGCCATTTGCAACATGGATGAACCTGAAAGACGTTATGCTAAGTGAAATAAGCTAGTCACAGAAGGACAAATACTGCAGGATTCCACTCACATGAAGTCTATATAATATTCATATAGATCAGAAAGTAGAATGGTAGTTGCAGGGGGCTGAGAGGGTTGTGAAAATAGGAATTTGCTGTTCAACAAATATAAAATTTTAGTTATGCTAGATGAATAAGTTCTAGAGATCTGCTGTACAGTGCAGTGTCTATAGTTAACTATACCCTATTGTGCACTTCAAAAATTTTTAGATGAGTAGATCTCATGTTAAGTGTGCTTACCACAACAAACAAAAAAATAAAACACACAAAACAATAAGATAGAAGGAAACTTTAGTAAATGTTTCATATGTCTATCACTTTGATTATAGTGATGGTATGACAGGTATATGCATATGTACAAACTCATCAAATTGCACACATTAAATATTCGTAGTTTTTCTATGTCAATTATACCTCAATAAAACTGTTAAAAATGCCCGTTTGCCCTCTTCAATAGTTCTCTGCATGTGCCCACATATCAGCATTACCCCAGCTGCTTCTTTCTGAGATTTTGAAATGTTCCATTTTTCCTTGTCAGGAGTACTAACCCAACTTTTTTTCTTTGATCCATTGCTCTCATCCCTTGCTTCAACCAATAGGTCCTAATAGTCCCATTTGCATCTGTTCCCTTTTGATGGTCCAAATGTCCCCCTCAGACATACACACACACATTTTGGCTTCTATCCAAATGTCAGCTCATTAGTTCCCCATGGTCTTAGCTTTGTTGGATATACAACTGAGAATAAGTTATCCATGCTCCTTTCAGGCTTTTATCATCTAGCAAGGCAAATCATTTATGTGATCATCAAGAACAAACTCTAGTATAATCTTCCCCAGTGTCTATGAGAGAACCTAGAGTTGTATTACATACCAACCCATCATTAGAAAAATAATAATAAATAGTGACCATTTGTGTACTAAGCATGAAGTAGTGGGCTAGTGCCCATACATAAATAAATGAATAACACGAAGCATCTACTTTCATAGAACTGTCAGTTTAGTTGGACAAACATATATGTAAGCAGATACTTTCAGTAAAATGTAGTAATTACAATGATAGAGAAAAGTCCAGAACATTGGGAAGAAAGGGTTCCAGAAGGTCAGAGAATACTTTCTGATAAAAGCGATGTCGTAGTTGAGTTTTAAGTGATGCATAGGTGGGTTTCCACCACAGGGCCTTAAAATACTTGGTTCTTTTAAAAAAAAAAAAAATTAGTAGTCACATTTAAAAGATAAAATAAATAGGTTAAATTAATTTTAGTAATATATTTTATTTAACTGAGTATATCCAAAATATATGAAATCAATATATAATGTGAGATATTTTGCATTCCTGTCTGTGTGTGCATATGTGTGCTTTCAAAACCTCGGTGTGCATTTAAGAGCTAAACCCATACTGATTTAGACTGAACCCATTTCAGACTGACCCCATTTCAAGTGCTCAATAGTCACATGGGGCCAGAGGTCTCCATATTGGGCAGCACAATGCCAAACTCTCATTGTATAGATGGGAAAATAATGAACCCAAAGGAGGTGTTGAAAGCCCAAGGTCATACAGCTAGTTTTTTCTCTTTTTTACTCTGCTAATTCAAGCAGCCAAAGAGCATGAGCATAAAGAACTCACACTGGGCCGTCTGTTTCATATTCAGAGGTGCATTTTGTACAGCCTTTAACTTTGGCCTATTGTGAAATTCTCCTGCAGCTTCCTGGCTGGCTCTTCTTTTGTGGCACTATTTCCAGTGTGACCCATGACCCTGGATACCAGTACCCTATCCTGGATGGCTTGGCTGAAAGAGAGCCATCTGTCTGACAGGTGGTTACTTCTTTGGGTGGCTTCATGCCAGCAAGGAAAAAGCAAATCCTTTGGCACTATCACTCAGGATTTGTAGAAACAATAATTTGCTGAAAAGAATATGCTCTGGGGAACTGATAGGGTTTTCTATGTCAGGCTTTGGTTTAACAAACAGGAGGTATTGATTGCAGACAATTGGGTTACCACTCCAGGAATTTAGATCATTCCATATATTTTAGGCAGAAAGCTGGTATTCAAAAACACCCACACCTGTTATCTTCTCTAAGGGGCATGGTGCATTTGCTAAAGTGAAAATAATTATTGGCCTTGAGATGACTGTTTGGACTCCTTTACTGCAAATATTACTCAGGATCTTTATGGCATCAACCTAGGTGAAGGTAAGCATCTATTATTTAAAGCAAATAAAAATAAAAGAATAAGAATAAGAGCATAGGGCTCTACCTAGTGGTTTAAAACCTATTTTAGCATCACCATATTCATAAATATTATTTGTACAATGAGTTTGGGAAAATGAATGAGGCTGGTTTCTAGGATGGGGAAGGAAACTGCTGAAAGAATCAATATATTGGATATACTGGTAACTTTTTTGAGACAGCCAGGTATTCTATGGGAAGCTCTGCTTCAAATACATATTAATAAGTTGGTTGATTGATTATTTCATTCACCCAATCATTCAGTAAACAAATATTTATTATGTGCCTACCATTTGCCAGGCACTGTTGTAAGCACTGGAGACACTACAGTGAGTAAGTCAGAGAAAGTGTCAACTCTCATTGACCTAAGACTCTAGCAATAGAGAGTTCGGCAGTGGTTTGACAAAATAAATAAAATAATTTCAATTATCAATAAATACTATGAAGCTTATAAAAATAATGGAAAAAAAACAGTGATTTGAGTTTGGGTGGGGTCAGGAAACTTTTAGAAATGGGGAATCCTCTCTGAATAGGAAAATTTTAGCTGATACCTAAATAGTATGAAGGTGTAGGTACTCCAAAGACCTAGAGGAGAAATATGGTCCAATAAGAAAATGAAAGGGCTCTGTGGCCCCCTAATATTAGGAACAAGACAAGGATTCTGCTTTCATGACTTCTATTTAACATTGTACTGGCAGTTCCAGACAGGGCAATCAGGCAAGAAAAAGTAAGAAAAGGCATCCATACTGAAAAGGAAAAGGTAAAACTATATCTATTTGAAGGTGACATTATTTTGTATGTAGAAATACTAAAGAGTCCACAAAAAGCTATTATAACCGATAAACAAGTTCTGGAAGTTTCCTGTATAGAAGATCAATATACAAAAAGTAGTATTTCTGTGAACTATTGATGAATAATCCAAAAATGAAATTAATAAATCAATGCAATTTACAATAGAATAAAAAACACTCTGGAATAAATTAAACAGGAGAAACACAAAAATTTTACTATAAACCAGTAAATATTGCTGAAAGAAATGAAAGAATACTTAAATAAGTGAAAAGACATCACATCTACGTGTTCAATATTCCTCAAATTGATGTACTGACTTAATGCACTTCCACTCAAGATCCCAGCTGAATTTTTTGCAAGTGTTGTCAAGCTTATCTTAAAATTCATATGTAAATTCAAGGGACCTAGAATAGCCAAAACAGTCCTGAAAAGGAAAAGCAAAGTTGAATGACTCACACTTTCCTATGTCAAAACTTACTACGAAGCTATAGTATTCAAGATACACTGATTCTGACATAAGATTAAACATATTACTTAGTGGAATAGAATTGAGAGTCCAGAAATAAACTGATATATACATATGGTCAATTAAATTTAGAATAGAATGCCAAGACCATTTAATGGGGAAATAATCATTTTTTCAACAAATAATTCTTGGACAACTGGATATCCACATGCAAATGAATGAACTTAAACCCCAGAATATAATTGGGGATCATGTGAGTATTACCTAGAAAAGAATAACGTTTTCCATTGACTGGTGAGCCAAAGGAAAGGTGATTTTATAGGGCTTCCTATACCGGAGTTTGTTGTGCAGATTAATGAGTATTTCTATAGAAGCGAATGTTCTGTCTAAGAGGGACACCTGTAGCGGTAACAGACAGAGAAATTGTGGATATTAGAAATGTCTACAGGCTAAAGACAGTGTTAGAGAGGAGCCAGAGAGAGATTCATTTGCCCTTTCTCTGGCTACCATCTATCTATCCTTCTATGTCCAGTCCTCACCCAGGAAGACTGACCTTAATGCACTACCTGAACAGGCTCCCTTGCCCTCTAACTTACAATTGGGTTTCCCAAAGTGGGTCCACAGCAAGATATCTGAAGAAAAGAGGGAATTAGGATATTTGTTTCCTGGCTCTTTCCTTCTAAGGCATCTCAGCTCGGCATATCCTTTGATCAAATGTCCCCACTCCTCTTATTTTGACCTTGTCTGCATGGCAGTCTGCTTCTGGGTACTGGTGACTGCTCCCTCCTCTCATCCCATCAGGCCTAGAGGTAGTAACATCACTAGAGGTAGTTACTGTCACTGACCCCAGGCTATTTTATTCTCCTCTGCTATGGCCCATCTATGCTCCACCCACAAGTTTGTAAATAAACAAAATAAACATTTTCAAATTTTCCAGATTTGAATGTGCCATCTCTAAACTGATGGCATCCTGATGGAAATAGCTCTCATCAAGAAAACTTCAGATGAGGATCTCCAGAAATGGTGGATGCCTAAAGAACCCAAGGAATCACCCTACCAAAAGTCCAGAGAATGGTAGAGTCAGATCACTAGGACAGTAATAGTCATGCAGAGACATTCCAACTGCTTTATCCCTTCTCACTCCCCTTGCTCCAACCCTAAGGATATGAACGTTAGTTAAAAAGTTGGGGGAAGAGGATCAGAAATACAAGATGGATAACATTTCCCTGTTAACTGACTCCAGGGGAGGGAAGGAGCTTTAACTTTATATCAAATTTGGAGTTTAATTTATTACATAGGACTGAATATTTTAATTTGTTCTCAGAGGACCTTTCATTACATAAGCATGATCTGAAAAGACATGAGGGCTATGGCATTTTATTTATTTTTTTCCAGAGTTAGGGGAAGAAATAACCAAACTGAATAAATATAAGGGTTATAAGGGTTCAATAAAAGCAAAAAGTAAAATAAAATAAATAAATGTATTTTATGTTTACATTGTGCTTGTTCAAGGTGATGGTTACATAAAGCTATACTTATTTCTCAAATGTAATAAGAGCTTCAAATCCTCTCTAAACTGTAATACCATGTTTTTGTTTTACAAAATGTTAACAATACTGAACCACTTCACTGCTTACTAAAGACACTTTTCAGATTGTCAAGTAGTTATTACTTTTAAGTATGGTCAAATATATTAAAAGGAACATAAATAAACAGGACTTTCTTACCATGATAATTCACTTCCATTGTTGGAGCCCACTGAGCCACAAAAACCTGATGAAAGTTGCCCTAGTTCTATTTCCAGGCCAGAAATAGTTAGGTTGGCTATAACCTCGCCTGTGGTTCCCCCAAGGTTATAGCACTGGGGAATGGGTTTAGAACATACAGTGAAGAGTCAAAATCAAGAAAAAGAAGATATCACATACCACATTACAGTGGTAGGGTAAGAGTTGTATAGGAGAAGAAGTTGTGAAATTTGTGGCTTGGAGAGTTCAACTTAGGAAAGTGTAAATGGGTGTCTGGTCCAGGAACTGGTGTTATAAATAGGCAGAAGCATCCCCCCTTTAAATGTAATGTTTACTAATGCTTACTGTATGTGGCAGACTAATCAATCACAATGACATTTTTTACCCATGATATATGAATTAATAAACTTTTTTGTCTCATGTTATAGGAGTTTGGATAAACATTGACTTGTTTCATCACTTATATCTTTTTGCCTTATGTACTCCACAGAGTCTTCGAGGCAGCTGGCTTCACAGTTTTCCATATGCAAGAGGCTTCATGAGCTGAAGACCTGTTTTATGACTAAGAATAAACAGACTCTTCATTATAAGACAGGTACGCACTGCTAAGATCCTTACTCAGTGATTACAGTTAATATATTTGGTTAGTCAGAGGTTGCTAAAGTGAAGCAAAATGATGGTATACAGATGTGTAGGTACTTCTTTATAGGCTTTTAACTTGGTTTCTCTTTGCAATTATCTTTTTGACATATTTTGGTTTTGAATTCTTGTGTTTTCTCTGTATCCTAAGCTGTGGTCACTATTGATTCCTAGTTGACTTCATGTAAAATACGAATTTGAGTTAATTGATATTTTAGTTGTCCACTTTGCAAACACGAATCTCCTGTATATAGCATGACCTTTAGGCAACAGCAATTCTCAAGGTAGTCACTCAAGCACTCTGGTAATCAGTCAGTCAGTCAACAAATATACTCTTGCAAACTCCCATGTTCTTTCATAAATATGTACTTCTAACTGAAAAAATGCCTATATTTATTTGTATTGTTTGTTGATTATAATTAATAGCACTTTTTAAAATTTTATTTTGTCAATATATGGTATAGTTGATTTTCGTGTCCTTTTACTGGTTCCTGTTCCTCTCCCCCGTCCCACCCATCAACATCATATCTGTTCAATAGCATTTTTATTTACTATTTCCAATGCTATATATTGTGTAGCTTAATTATTAGCACCGATACAGAAGAAAATGGGCTACAAAGCTGACATTTATCTTTATTGGATATGAAGTATATATGCACATATATATAAGCATATACACGTACATATCAAGTATATTAATATGTATAAACACACACATTTGTATAATTTTTATTTTGGGTGGCTGGCCAGTACAAGGATCAAACATAGACCTTGGTTTTATCAGCACCACACTCTAACCAGCTGAGATAACTGGCCAGCCCTGTATCTTTTTAAACAAGTATATTTCAATCAACTTCCTTGGAATATTATTTCGATAAAATCAATCCACTGATTTTAAGTGTACAATTTGATGGGTGTTAACAAATGTATGCGGTCATGTGGCCACTACCACAAGAAAGATATATTTCCATTTTCCCCTAAAATTCCCTCCTGTTTTTTACAGTCATTCTTCTTTTCCCAATTCCAGGCCCTGGTAACCATTGATCTGCTTTCTGTAATTATAGTTTTGCCTTTTCTACAATTTCATATCAAAGAAGTTGTACAGTAGGTAGACTGTTGTGAATGGCTTCTTTCACTTATATTATTTTCGACATTCATACTTATGGCTGTATGTATCAGTAGTTCACTCTGTTCTATTTCTGAAATGTATTTTATCGTATAGAATACAAAACTGGTTTATCTATTGATTAACTGATGAACATTTGTGTTGTTTCCAGTCTGTGGCTTACCTGTTCATTTTCTATTATTTGAATAACAAGTTTTCTATTATTTTAATAAGAAGATTTTAATTTGAATGAAGGCCGATGCATCATTTTAAAAATGTTTCTTACTTTGTATATATTTATTAGAAAATATTTAATTTATTCAAGGTCATAAAGATTTTTATCCTATATTTTTATAAAAAGTTTTATAGTTTTAATTATTATATTAACTTTAATTTAAATTTGTAAATGGCTGAAGGCATTCATACATACATATGTATTATGTATCTGTATTTGTGTATATTCACACATACATGTATATGCATACATAGGCATGTATAATAAACATAGAAACATGCACACATGAAAGTATATATATATATACACACACATACATATATCCTATTTTACAGCTACTTTTTCTGAGAAACTATTCTGTCTTTATTTAGTTATCTTAGTACCTTTATTGAAAATCAATTGACCATATATGTATGACTATATATCTGAAATCTCATCGGTCTATCTGTATGTTGATCCTACACTATTTGCATTACTGTAATTTTTACAGGAGGTTGTGAAATCAGACTAGGTGAGTTCTCCATCTTCTTTATTTTCCAAATTGTTTTTGGTTATTTTAGGTCTTTGTATTTCAACAATTATCCTATAATGAGCTTCTCAAATTAAAAAAAAAAAAAAAGCCAACAGATTCTGTTCAGCATTGCAATCAGTCTATAGGTCAAACTGTAGAAGAGGCTGACATTAGAGACAAAATCTGAATGACACACTGGAGACAGCGAATACCTGCTAGTTACAAAGTAATGTAAGAATAAAGTAGATTTGGGGATGTACAGAGTTTTATGTGTAGGAACATCTGGATAATAAAGGATGTCTGGAAGAAACAGGCTCCTTAAAGAACATAAACAGTGATGTAGGGCACTGCTGGTTTAGTTCTGATTGCCTCTTATTCTGAAATTAATATTAATATTATTATTTTTTAATATGTATATTTAAACATTTAAAAATAAAATAAACATTTTAAAATTAAAAATAAACATTTAAAACATTTAAAAATAAAATACATTAATAAACATATAAATATATATATATTTAACATTGTGCATGCTGATCAGGGATATATATATATATATATATGATGTTGTAGGAAGTGTCTCTGTAAAGTGGGATTAAGTTTTTTCTAGGATAGGCTGAATGACTCCAGTTCGTGCCATGGTAATTTGGCCAATGAGATGCTGAGAGATAAGGAGGAAAGTTGAATTAGATTGGTGATTTTGATTCACAGAGTTATGGTAGTTCACAGATCCTCACTGAAAGGGCTTACCTTTTCCATGTCAAGGGAGTCAGGAGCTGCAAATTAAGACCATACTACGACCAACACTTCTAACATTATTGTGATTTATTACCAATAGAAAGTATGGAATTCATTGGCCTTATCATATTCAAATTAGAGTTTGATTTCAATCAATCACACTGGATTGTAAGGATAAATTGCTCCTTGGTATGATTTGGTCATAATTAGGGGTAGATAAATGATTAGAGGGCCACATGCTGCACCTCCAGTGTGTGATTTGGCCCTAATTGGCAATCTCTGCAGGGCATCTGGGACTGAACAGTCATGTAAACCTAAGTCTCCTTCCATCATTAGAATTTTATAAGAAAAAAACATTTGGATACATTTTGCAAGCCAATATAAAGATTACAGGCTCTCCTGGCCATTGGCATTCTAAATGGATGCAAGTGGTGCCCTTTTGTGCAATAAATTCATCTTGTTCAAAACTCCCAAGTGCAAAACTAACACTGTTGGGTTGTAGATACTTTTTAAATAATGTATCCCTAGCTGCAATAATCTGTGAAACCTTCCAAATTTTATCTGTACATTTCAGTACTCGCAAAATAGGGTGCTATACCCAAAGGTTAGCCTTATTTAAGAAAGTCCATGTTTTAAAGATTAAAAATGGTTTATTCCTAAAATTTCCCTTAGGCCAAGCAATACTGTTTGGAAAAAATATTCAAAAATCCTACTGCTAGAAAGACCTTAAAAGAAAGCAATTCCCTTTTTCCCCCTTACTTTTCATTCATTTATTCATTTTTTTATAACAAAAGTAATAGTTACAAAATATTTGTTACATGCTAAGCTTTGTGATACGTTTTTTATGTTTAACCATTACAATTTCATGAGAAATATATTATTACACTTATTTTTATAGATGAAGAAATGCAGTTTCAAAAAGGTTAAGAAACGTACCGGAGGTCATAAAGCTAGTAAGTAGCAGAAGCATTTAAACATTGTTCCATACAGTAATAGTTATGTCTTTATGGTACATGACTACTTGGCTCTTAGTGCTAACGAGGAACTTACAAGAAGTAATACAGGATACATAGAGATTTACCAAATGTAGCCATCCTCTACCAGTTTCTCTGCCCCAGAAGGATGACTTGCATTGACAACACCTATGAGGTCCCACATCTCCTGGATTCCTGTTGAGTTAGGCGTTTGGAGAGCAGCAGCAAGAGATCTGAAGGAAAAGAGTTGGTTAAGGATATTAATTTCCCTAGAAACCCTCCTACAGGGAGTCATCTTGATTAGCTGTATGCAAAACCAAAGGTTACTCTGGGCCCCCACCCCACAAGGCAATTATACAAGACCTTTTGTTTTCCAGCTCTGATAATTGCTTCCTCTCCTCACTACTCTCTCAAGGTTTCCCTGGTTTCACATTTCAGTAAAGTAGCCCTTTGGGATGATTGTCCCAATTTGAATATCGCATCTCTTCTCTATTGAAACCTTCCTAAACTCCTTCACCTTTCTTTCAGGTACCATAGGCTGTAAACTAGCTTTAAAGGAAACTGTGATATTCTACCTTTCTTTTGACATTTACTTATTCTGAGCTCTTTTTGCTGTTTTTCTTCAAGGTAGAGGCTAAACCATTGTAGCCAATGCATTGTACATGACTTTTAGAGGCATGGGGAGGCCACAGAGCAGTGTCCACTGTGAGAAGCTATTGCCCAAAACTTGCTCCTTCTACAGAAATGTATTTCTTTAAACATTGCCGATTTCATGGGTGCCTGTAGATAGTCTGGGGATTCTGCATCTCTCTCCACAGGTGGTAAGTACAAAGGAAGACTGATCATGTGTTCTTTCCTTTTTTTTTTCTTTCTTTTCTTTTCTTTCTTTTTTTTTTTTCTCTTTCATTACCCCTGATCCAGAAGATGAGTCTTATGTAGGTTTCATTAGCAGCATGTGCTTGCTCCTGAATTGAGGACAAACAGGAGATTGGCATCACTCCCAAGTTCCATGGGAGTGGCTAACGTGTATATCCTGGTGTAATCTCTATCCTGCTTTTTCCTTTCCATCTTCATCATTTGGAAGGAGATGGGAAGCAGAAACAGAGAGGTTCTATCCCTGCTCCTTGACTCTTGACTCCTTCTTATGGATGAGTCACTAAGCAGTCTAGCAGAGGTAGCACGAACTCAATTCCACTAATCCTGTGGGCATCTATGAAAGCCTTACGGTAGCACGCATGGTATAGAGATAATTGTATCAATTGAGGGGACTTGTGTGCCCTCCAGATTTTGTAAACTTCATTCCTTTTGCCAAAAGTAGCAGGGTGGGACACACTCATCACTTTCCAAACCATGATTTTTATGTCTACTTAGTCATATGAATTTCTCCTGTTCAAATGACTAAAAAACAAGCATATTTTAGATGCACACAGGGATATGTAATGAAAGCAGGAGACTATGTTAGCCTTTCCTAGAGTCCTTTTGTTACTGGGTATGCTGCCAGCTCAGCTCCATACCCTGGTTCCCTCCCTGTTATCCCATTTGTAGGTCTCCACTTCAACCATTGGACACCTCTAATTATGAGCTTTTCACCTTGTCCTCCTTTTTGTCATTAACATCCCCCCCCCCCAATCATGATATTCATTCACATGAGAACCCATCCACCTGAATATTAATTTTCCTTACAGAAAGCCCATGTTTTGGTAATTGGTGGAGCTGCCTTGGATTTAAACTTTAATAGATCTGATTTGAATTACTGCATTGCAAGTAGTTTTTAACAGGTCAGCTATTATCTCTGAATCTTATCTCAGTTTCCTCACAGGCAATATGGGAGCTTATCACACCTTCCTAAGAGTCATTAAAATAAGCCTGAAAAGCATGACGCAAATGTAAAGGATTACTATTTTTCTCTGATTACTAAAAAAAATAAATAAATTATCTTTTTCCCTCCTATAATTTGCTTGTTATTTCTCTCTCTTCAGCCAGACTGTAGATGTCATGAAGGCAGAAACTATATAAACTTTAGTTCACCACTGTCTACCCATCTTCAAACCTGGAGCTGATCCAGATCAGGTGCTCCCTAAATATTTGAGTGAAACAAACAAACAAAAAAATGCCAAGGACAGTAACTGAATTTTCATAGCAAACAGCAAAATCCTTTATTTCATGTTTGTTGAACTCGATGCCAAGTGGTACTTGAGCAAATACAGCCTTCGTTCATCCTAACTCAAAGACCTTTGCTTTTCTTTAAGAACATTTCGTGAATATCCCAGTAACTTAGCCCAGGAGATAGGCAGAAAAAGGCATGAATCAGTGGTAAAACTGTGCTTGCAGAAGGATGATAATAATAGGCTCCATTCCTTTAACTGCCCCTCTCTACTATCAGTGGATAAAAATGCATCAGAAGAAAATATCTACTCTATTCCTGCTACAACTAAGCTATTATGTTTAGAAAATTCAATCTGGCAGTCCCAACCTGCAGCTGATTTTTGTATGGTGTTCTAAGATATACTTATCTAGAAATTAGCTATTGTACTGCTTCCTACGGCTTGCCAGGTAAGATTGTAGTAGAGGACAAATGGAGGACATTGGCACAAGCTTCTTACATTACGCAGGCTATTAAAACAAATGGAGACAGAATTCTAGTGCACAATGCTTACTGAAATGATTTTACCAGCAAGAAAATTCTAGATGAAACAGAGTAAAAGCCAAACTTGTCATAAAAGAAAGTAAACAGACGCTTCACATTTTGAGCAATGCATTATACTGTTTATTATACGTGGCACTTTTTTGTTCATCTCTCTGTCTTCACATACCACCCACTTAGTATTTTCCTTAAGTTTAGTTGCTTGGCTGACTTTGTCAGATTGGTTAGCTTGTTGATGAAAAGATTTCAGTGAAAGTACCCATGGAGTGAGCCGATGGAGTTTGGCACATAGTAGGCATTTGATACACTTTTATTCAGTGGAGGAGCAATAATGACCAGGAATCTTCAGAAACCTGCTTCATTAGCACCCAAAATAATGACTATATCCTCAGTGGACTTATACTAACCAAGGTCACAGAGAGTGTAATCTAAATCAGAATGACAATTGATTTCTTTGTCATGGTATATGACACTTTCCTCTCTCTCAAAGCTTTCCTCTCTTTGATTAACACATATTTTAGGAGCACCTGTGGAGAAATCAAACCAAATTCAGAAGGTTGCTTGGTGAACATGGCATCAGAAACAGAGTAGCTAAACAGCTACATCAGGCATGAGCCTATCACTGCAATACAAATAAAACTAACACTAGTTGCCTTCTTGGACCAAGGCAGCCTCTCTCCTGGACTAAGCTTGAATGGGCACTGGGAATTTTTTCTTGGTAACTGTATTACTTATTTACCACTACATAACAAACTATATAAACTAAGTAGCTTAAAACCACATGCAATTATTATTTCACAGTTTTCATAAGTTAGGAGTCTGGGCATGACATAACAAGGTCCTCTATCAGGGTCTCATAGACTGTAATCCATGTATCAGCTATATTCCTTTTTAGGATTTGGGGTCCTCTTTGAAGAACATGTAATTTTGTCTAATTCAGTTTCCTGAGGCCGTAGGAGTGTGCTCCCCTTTTCTTACGGGTTGTCAGCTTCTATATGCTTCCCACAGTTCCTTACCCTGTGGCCTTCTCATAGGCTATCTCACAACATGACAGCCTACTTTTTCAAAGCTGACAGGAGAACCTGTCCTGCAATCTTCTAAGACACAGTCTTATATAAAGTAACAATCATAGGAATGACTATCCTATCAACTTCGACAAATAACTTAATAAGGCTATGCAAATACCCCATCATATACACAGGCCCTACCCACACTCAAGGGTAGAAGAGTATACAGGGTATGTACACCAGGAAGCTAGAATCTTGGGGATCCATTTACTGTTCTTCCAACCACAGTAGTTCTACTTTTTTACATGGTAGTGTTTAGTGTAGTGGTTCTTCCTTCTGGCTGCAGAATAGATTCATATGAAAATTTTTCCATTTACAGATGCTCAGACTCCATCCTTAGAATTCGGATCCAGTGTATATGGAGACAGGGCTAAGGCATTTGTATCTCTAAATTCCATAGGTGACTCAGAGTTCAAAATTTACTAGTTGGCTAACCTTGGGAAAGTCATTTAATCCCTCTAATCCTTGGTTGACTTATCTGTAAAATGGGGCTGATAAAAACAGTAACTTAATCTCTAGTTGTGCTGTGATTGATGTCCCCCCAAAACTTAGTCCCCACTATGACAGTGTAATGATGGTGGGAAATCCTATTGTGATAATTGAAAGGTGGGACCTTGAAGAGGTGCTTAAATTATAGGACCATGCCTAGTGAGTGGATTAATAATGGTGATCCTGGTGTGGTTCTGAGGGCTTTAAAAGGAGAGCATATGAGAGTCTCTCTGCTCAGTCATTTTCTTCCATGTGAGACCCTTGCATTGCTGTAAAGCCACCACCAAAAAGACCCTCACCAAATGTGTTCCTTGGACTTTGATTTTCCAGCCTCTGAAACTATAAGCAATAAATATTGTTTCTTTATAAATTACCCAATTTCAGATATTTTGTTATAAGCAACATAAATGGACTTTTACAAGTTGTCACACAAAGTTTAATTAATCCTCTGCATGAAAGATGGTTAACATATGCCTGGCATATAACAGGTGTTCAATTAATGCAGCTATTATTATTTGATTCTATGACCGATACATCCTTCTTCTGATGGAAAGTGAGCACTGGCAAGCCTTACTAGTTATGTATTATGTTTTTCGGAAGTCTCTGCAGACTGTTGATCTCTTCTATTATAGGTTGCTTTAGAGCTTTACAGTGTAGCTCACAGAGAGCAATCTTATATACAAATCCTAGTTATGAAGGCAAATAATTTTCGCATTCAAGTCATGTGTACTATGAGGTCTGCCATTCTAATAATGTTACCATGCTTTGGCAGCCCAGAAACGTCATAGTCAGGCAAGGCTGATGGCCTCTAGCTGTTTTTCACCTATTTGTTTACAACTTATAGACCTGACTTCTTTTTTCATCTAAGCCTAGTATGAGGCTAAAGATTATTTGTATGGACAGTGGAAGAAATTTCCTCCTAACACATGAATTTATTTTCTTTCTAATGTTACTGTCTCCAGATTGAAGACCAAAAGAAAAACCGGCCTGATTTATCAACAATATAAAATCTTGTTATATTGAAATCAGGCAGAAAGCTGTTGCACTCAGATCAATAATCTGCTCAAATGTAAGGCAAAAGTTCTCACCCTGTGAAAGTCAATTTTCAAACACTTAACAAAGTATAAATTCCTTTTGAAGGCATTGCATAACACTTATTGACTGACAGAGTTTTTGACTGTGTGACTAAACCTCATACTAGAAAAAATAAAATAAAAAATCTATTTCAGTACCTATATTCCAGAGGTCCTTCTTGGCTAGACCAGGTCTAGACCAAGTAGGAGTCTCACTATAGATGGTGGAAGTGTGAGAGGTAAATCAGCATAGTGGAAATGGCACTGTACTAAGATTCCAGGTATCTGAGACTTAGGTTCTAGTTTCAGCTTGGTTACCTCTTTGCTTTGTCAAGTTAGGAGAAATTTCTTAACCTTACTTCAGTTACTTGTTTTACAAAATGGGAAAAATACTTCCTGCTCAGGTGGTTCAGCATATTATTGTGAGATTCAAATGATAGCATATCTGCAAAGTAATTTGTGGATTGAATCATACTAGATAAATGTTGCCACGGATGAAGATAAAGAGGACTACAGCAATCGCAATGACTTTAGAAAGCTTTTGATAAATGTGATAAATACCAAGCAGCCAGTTTATCCCCATCAAGCCAAAGTGATGGTAGAGGTAGCTGGGATCACATAAACACATTCTCTTTTTGTTTGAAGATGTTTAAATTCTCTAAAAATGAGAATTTACCATCACGTGGGAAGAGTTAATAGATGATATCTTTGGGACTGGCAGAAACCTTGATGTGCTCCTCCTGAGGAAGAGTGTATGCTATGTGTTCATCAAATATTTTAATTTTTATTTCTTAGAACACGGAAGGACAACACTTTCCAGAATTCCCCCCACTCCCCCGCTCCCCACATCTAGAAGGACCATATGACTGACTTTTGGGCAATAAAATGTGTTTGGCAGTGATGTACACCACTTCCATTTCTGGCTTCTAAAGTCCTCTGCAAAATTTTTCATGCTTTTGCTCTCTACCAACTCTCTCTGCTTGTGACTGGAAGTGAAAGTCTCTGACTTGGTAGAGTCAGGAGTTATCGTGTGTTCCTGCACACCAGGAATAGCCTTGGACTTGTATGGAGGAAGAAATAAATATTTGTTATTTAAGACACTCAGTTTTTTAGATTATTTATTAATCCGGCTAACATTTATTACTCTGATTAACATAAATCCTCAGACTTCGTAGTGCTTACTACCATTTTGTTGCCCTATCTTTGACAACAATTCAAACATACTTCGTTAATAATATTTTCACCATAGTAAATCCCAAGGTTAATTGAGCTTCTGGAAAAAATATAGTTCATATCATCTATTAATGTGTTCAATTACATCACATTCCCAGAGAGCAGAAAATCATAGAACTCCATGTGTGGAAATTTATAGTCATCTAGTTACTTATTGCCCCCTCAAAACACACACACACACACACACACACACACACACACGTCGATATGGGGGTGTAGCTGCCTAGGAGAAGAATAAGACTGCTTAAGAAATGGTGTAAGAGAACTTCCATTGAAATACTGAGGTAACCAGGTTCTACTAAATTTGCAGAGAGGCCAGCTCCACCTATTGTGAGACTTTGAAAAAATCTCTTAATTTTTCTGAGCTTCAGTTACTGATTTCTAAAATGAGGGCCCTGTTCCCTTCACAGGTGGTTATGAAGGTTTATTGAGATAATGTACATAGGAATAAAAAATTATGAATGTACATATCAATGTGAAGTATTAATTATTAACCAATAGTTGTCATTATATAATTTCATGTAAGTTTGTTTGATTATATCCATGGTCAAAAGTGGTTTAAATTCTGTATGTGATGCAGACACCAATTCATATTATGAATAACTCTCTTTTGTTCATAAGAAAATTGTATAGTATACACAAAAATAGACTCTGAATTCAGAATGCTTTGGTTTCATCTGCAGCATCACTTGTTACTTGCTGCAAGACCTTAGACAAATTGTCCTGTCTGTGCCACAGTTTCTTTACATGCAAACTGCATGTAATAACAGTTCCTATCTCATAGGGTTGTGGTAAGGATTAAATTTGCTGAAATGCTTAATGTGTGTAGAATATTGTCTGGTAAGCATTAAATACACAGCATAGCAAAGCACACTCATATTATGCTATATTTAGTTTGGGTTTATTTTTTCTCCATTACCCTCCAAATTCTGAACAAAAAATGGCCTGCCATATCACTAAGTGCAAAACTTGCTCTATTTGTCGTAATGTGAAGAGCTCCTCCCTACCTTGCAATTGAATTTTCATTGACTTTACAGGAGTCACAATTCAGTACAGCTCTTCAAATCATGCTATAATTCTCTTTGTCTTCTAAAATGTATCCTAATAAATTGTGAGATGCCTTCACATTGCAAAGTGATTCTGAAGGACAGCTGCAGTACCCTGTAATATTGCAGCTATTAACATTGACCTGAAGTGCATCTCAGGAAAGCACTGCTTTCCCAGTGTTAACACCTGCTGTCACCTACAGAGCATTCATGTCTGAGTCCACAAAACATGTGTTGCTGCTACCTTTGCACCTGGCAAAAGCTCAGCACTCTCCTCTCTTTTTCCAGACATGTACATTCAGGTACCTAAGAATTCATAGGACCCAAGATGCCAATAATACACACACATCACTACATGTTCTCTTTTAAATGTCTCTGTAACAATAACAATGACCTTTTTCTGTTCTCATAATACGGAAAAAAATGAAGATAATAGAGTAATTCATATTTCTAGTATGAGAAAAGTCACTAGAGAAAAAGGTTGATTTGAAACTCTTACATTACAAACAAACAAACAAAACCAAAACCACAATTTCCAGGTGAGAAAGGCCATTTTTATACTGCATTTTAAAATTGATAGATGTGGTTAACTGAATAATGTCCCCTCAAAGATGTTTATGTCCTAATTCCTGGAACCTGTGACTGTTACCTTACATGGCAAAAGGGGCTTTACAGATGTGATTAAGTTACGGGTCCTGTTGTGAGGAAATTATCCTGGATTATCCAGATGGGCCTGATTTAATCAAAGTGTCCATATTACAGGAGCATAGAGAAACACAAGAAAGTCAGACAGAGGCAATATGACGAGGGAAGCAGAGTCTGGAGTTATGTAGCCACAAGCCAAGGAATGCTGGCAGCTTCTAGAAGCTGGAAAAGACAAGAACCAGATTTACTCCTGGTGCCCTCAGAAGGAACATGCCCTGCCCAACACCTTAATTTCAGCCTTATAAGATCAATTTCTAACTTCTGACCTCCAGAACTGCAAGGAAATGATTGGCTGTTGTTTTAAGCCACTAAATGTGTGGTCATTTGTTACAATGGCAATAGGAAAATGAATACAATAGATAATATTTAAACGAAAGAAATACACAATGCAAAAATAAAGGAAAACATCAGGATATGTGTAGGAAAAAAAAAATTGTCCTTACTCTCCATTTCCAACTTCTCTAATCCCATTGTAAGTTGAACCACTTCATTCAGACTTTGGCTCATAGCAATGCCCAAAACTAGCTCTTATCAATGTGAGCAATAATTTTTATCTTTCCAATGGTCACTATTTTAGCCTCATTTTACTTGCTTCATTAGCAGTATTTTATATAGTTGATGACTTCTGCTCTTAACACTTTCTTTGCTTTGCTTCCAAGACATCACACTTTCTTGCTTTTTCCCCTTTCTTCCTCTTTGCTTCTGCTCAATTTTTGCTGCTTCCCCTTTATTTCCCTGATCTGTATATGTTGGAGTGATCTAGGACTTAGGGCTTACACTGGTTTTCTTTTCTATCCATACTAATTCTCTAGATGATCTCCTTGAATGTTACCTATTTGAAGAATTTTTATTTTATGTCTCTGGCAATGCTGCTACCATGAACTTCAGATGCACCAATTCAACTGCCTATCCACAATCTCTACTTGAATGTTGTGATGGACTATGTTTTATAAAAAAAATGGTAGCAGCAGTATTTCCAATATTACGCACTCTACTAGAACTTTACCATGCCACCATCCAAAGGTAGTGCCTATTTCTTCTCCACTTGGACCTGAATAAGCTTTTGTGATTGCCTCCACAGCAGAATGTGGGCTAATTGACACCAACTTCCAAGGTTATGCCATAAAAGGCAATCCATTATTTGCCTTTCTCTCTCTCTTTATGTTTGCCTTTGAACCCAGCCACCATGATGTGAGGAAGCCCAGGCTACTTGAACAAGTCACCGGCAAGTCGTCTGGCCAACAGTCACAGGCAGCATCCTGACAGCTAGTATAAACTGCCAGACATGTGAGTAAGTGAAGTGTCAGATCATTCTAGCTCATCATTCTTGAGCCACTCCAGTTAACAGAGTGGAACAGAGATAGGCTGTGCTACCAAATCCTATCAAATAACAAGCTTCTGAGCAAAAAAGTGTTACTGTTTTGTTATGCCAGTAATTTATAAGGAAATTTGTTGCCCAAAAGTAAATAAATGGAAGAAGCAGATTTTAAGCATCTCAAACTTAACTTGTGTCAAACTGAATTCATATTTTGCCTTACACCCCACTTATGCCTGGCTTTTCATAATCTTTTCCATCTTACTGATAACTCCACCCGTCCAGTTGCTCAGGCCAAAATCAGTGGAGTTACTGTTTACTCCAATGTCTTTTCCATCCCACATTCAAAATGTAAGAAAAAATTGTCAGCACTAACTTCTGCATGTATTCAATATTTAACATCTTCTCATTTTCTTTTCTGATACAACCTTATCCAAACCACTGTTATTTCTCACCTCATCTCAGATTCCCAAATGATTACACCTTTGTTCCTCTATTGTGTCATTTCAACACTGCAAACAGAATGATCATTTCAAAAGTTAGGTCACATCCTGTCACTGTTCTGTTCAAAGTCCTCCAATGGCTACACACTTTACTAATAATAAAAGCCACAGTCCTTCTAGTAAATGACTAGGCCCTGCATTATTTGCAATCCTCTTACTGTCTTCTACTTCCTTGACCTCATCTCCCACTACATTAAACCTTCATCGCCCTGCCTCACACACATAGACCTGGTTGATGTTCTCCTAATGCTCTAAAAATACTCCCTCCTCAGGGCCTTTTTACATGCTCTTTCAGACCCCTGGGCATCTCTATTCACCTCAGGTCTCTGCTCATTTATCATTGTACTGGTGGCAACTATACAGAAAAATAACAACTCCCCACCCTTACCCCAGTACTCTCTCGGTTCACTTTACCCTCATTTAGTATTTAGACTTTGTATTATTTGCTACTAAATCCCTAGTGTACTACATCCCTAGCTACTACATGTTCTTTTCCTTGCTCTCTTCTAAGCTGCTTGTATTCATGGCATTCACTATCTGTCACTTCTTATGTGCCTTCTTATCACCAAAGCACGAATTTATCCTCCAAGCACAATTTTTAATCGAGTCTTCCCTGACCATCAATTTCTCTGCCCTCTGAATGAGGACTCTGGGCTCTGCAGGATGTGGGTAACTTAACAGCACCATTTGCCAAATATATCTCCTCAGTACAAGTCACCAAGCATCACATGGTGATTTATATTTTAATTACCTTATCTTAGATTGTCAGCCCAATGGGGCGACATTTTTTCAACTCCTTTGTCTAAGAATTGTCCTATAATTCTTTTTGTAATTTAGTAAATATTAAATCACAATGAGACTCTTCATGAAATAAATGGCATCAGATGTAGGAACTTCAGTATACTTATCCAAAAAACAAGAGAAAATATACAACCCTGGCCCTGAAAAGCTAGTAGGGTTTTTGTGAGGATCAAAGGAACTAATGCAGTTGAAATTACTGTGAAAACTTCAAAGTCATGTAAATGTAAATAGAGATAATAATAATCATAAAAGTGTGCATAATCATTACATATTCATGTATAACCAGGCAAGGATGAGTGACCACCAAAACATTAAAGAGATTTTGTTTTTATTTTAGGGAAATAGTTCTTTTGATGTATCCTGAGACGCATCTGTGTTTCAGCTGCTAAACCTAAACTGGTAAGGACTCTGCTAGAAGCCCAGTTTACTTAATATTTTTTTTTTTTTTTTAACTAAGATAACCAGAGGGCTATTACAGGTTATTAACAGATACACTTTTTTGTTTGTTTGTTTGTTTTGGATGGAATAGAGAGTGTGCTTAATACAAACTTTCAATCACAAAACCTCTAGAGTGCTGGAATAGCCCATTACCTCAGGAGAACTTCATTTCAGGTTGTGCCTAAACAAAGAATAATTGGACAGTCTGTGTCAGTGAATAAACATGTCTCACATAATTGTGTGATTAATCAGAATATGTCAATGGTGAAGAAATGTTCTGGAATTAGTTCACTCAAGACTCGGGTATCATTAGAGTTTACACCATCTTGACTATCTTTGGAACTCTCTTGCAAACAGTTGCATTAATAATTGTCACTCTCAGAAGTTTTCTTTTAGAACTGGGATTCTGGTGCTAGACTTCCTGGGTTGGAATCATGGCTCTTCTACTTAATATCTGTGTCTTTGGACAAGCTGTTTAACTTCTCTGTGCCTCAATTTCTCCGCCTTATACAATGGGGATATTAATTGTATCTACCTCATAGGGGTGTCGTGAGAATTAAATGAGTTAACACCTTTGAGGTGCTTAGCAGATATGCAGTAGGTAATCAAAAATATTTGACAATAAATGAATGAATCAAATCTGTAATGTTTCCATTTTGGTTTTTGTTGGGTTTTTGATGTTTGCTTTGTTTTTTCATTAAAAACTATCTGATATGAGCTTTTGCATATTTGTCAGTTTGTGCAAGTGTTTATCTAGAGTATATACCTAGGAGTGGAATTGTAGGCTCATATGTTATGTTTATCTCCATTTTTTTTTTTACCAGATAATGACAGCATGTTTTCTAAAGCTGTTGTAACAATCTAAACCCCTCCTAGCACTGTGAGTTTGCTTTGTATCACATCCTTGGTAATCTTTTCTGATCTCATAATTTTTTTTTTGTTTGTTTTTTACAATTTTGTGTGTGTGAAAAGGTGTTTGATTATGGATTTTAATTTGTATTTTTTTTTTTTAAAGATGACCGGTAAGGGGATCTTAACCCTTGACTTGGTGTTGTCAGCACCACGCTCACCCAGTGAGCTAACCGGCCATCCCTATATGGGATCCGAACCCATGGCCTTAGTGTTATCAGCACTGCACTCTACCGAGTGAGCCACGGGCTGGCCCTTAACTTGTATTTTTTGATAGCTAATGATATTGAACATTTTGTAAAAATAAAATTATTTGCTGACATTTTCCATGAAATACCTACTTGTGTCTTTTACACATTAAAAAAATTTACATTTAGCCAAAATTTCATTTTTATTTGATATTTAATTTTTATTGAATTTCAACACTGTATCTTGTTGATACAGTGATAAAAAAAAAAAAAAAAAAAACAGAAGAAAAAAAGTGCCTTATGGAGCTTACATTCATGTGGGTGAGAATGACAATAATTAATATAAATAAATATATTTAGCTACCCTGAATTAGATAAATAAATAGCATGTTCATTCAATGGGCTATTATACAGTTGCAAAAATACAGCTACATACATTAAGAATCTTAAAAATACTATTTACTGAAAAAATAAATTCTAGAGAATGTATGCAATTCTATTCTATTATATAAACATTAAAAATAGGTAAAACAGGGGCCGGCCCGGTGGCGCACTGCTACAGTGCGCTGCTTGTGAGCGCGGCGGCACTCCCGCCGAGGGTTCGGATCCCACATACAGGCCGGCCGCTCACTGGCTGAGCGAGGTGCGGGTGCAACAACGAGGGTTGCGATCCCGTTGCCGGTCCCAGTCCAGTACGGGCGTGACACTGAGGGTTGTGATCTGTTGCCGGTCACAAAAAAAGACAAAAAGGAAAAAAAATAAATAAATAAAAAATAAATAAATAAATAAAATAAAAATAGGTAAAACAAATCAATATGAAACTTTTTGGAGTAGGTAGTACATATGTGCTCAAAATATAGTTAGCAAGGGACTGCTTAACAAAAACTCAGGATAGTGTTTACTTTTGGAATAAAAGGAAGAGGATGAAATTGAGAAGGAAGGCACAAGTGTTATGAATGCACTGCTAATGCTCTATTTCTTTCTTTTTTATTTTAAAGAAAATGTAATTTTATTAATATTATTTTTTACATTTTAGGATGTTGTGGAGCAGTTGGGAGAGAGGGGGAGAGGGGAAAGGGGAAGGAAATGGATGGAAGAAGGAGGAAGGACGGGGGGGGATTGAGGCCTGTGGCACCCCCCTCATTCCTACAGGGGAGACCAGGGGGATTCCAGGGGTGGCTTGGTCATTGTCTGGCTGGGTCCAGATATCAGGGATTGTGGCAAAAGCCCTCGCCCCCCACCATCACAGCTCAGGAATCTGGGGCACTTCCTGCGGTGGCTTGGTAGTCACCGCTGGGCTGGCTGCTGGTGTTGGGGGAGTGTGGCCGAGGCCCAAGGACCCCACTTCCCTGGTTCTGGAGAGCCTGGGGCACTTCCTGAGGCAGCCTAGTGGTCACTGCTGGGCTGGCTGCAGGTATTGGGGGGGTGGGGACAAAGACCTGTCTCCCACCTTTGGGATTGGTTGTGGGTGTTAGGGGCATTGCTGAGGCCCTCATCCCTCCCCCATTTCTGGCTTGGTGGCCCATGGGACTTCTGGTCCTTCTAGGTGTTATAGGTGTTCTTTGGTGAAGTGAGACCTTTACTACTTAATATGAAACTTTATCTCTGGTTGCAAGTACTTTGTTTTTTCTTTCAGTTCTGTGTTGGATTATTTGCTGTTCCCATTATTTAAACTCTTCACTGGAACTAATTTGTTGTCCTTTGCTTACTTCTAAAATGGGGGAACTTCCTGTGGGGACCAGTACTTGAGCTGTGTGGTTGAGCTAAATTGCTCCTTTGCTGCTGATTCCCTAGGGAAGGCTTTTTGTGCAGCTCAGGTTTTAATGGTTGACTTTATAGGTACTTCTGGCTCTCAAGAGATCTCAAACACTGCTCCAGGCCTGAGTCTTTTCATCAAACTGCACCCCATGCAATTCTATATTCCTGAGCAGTCTCCTCTGAGTGGGCCTTCACTGATTAGGGTGCAGATCAGCTGTCCTTGCTGTGCCCCAGTGTTCTCCCAGTGGGCCAGTCTTTCCCACTGCCTGTGCTTCAAACACTTCCCATGGGACGGGCGGTCCCTTGTGATGACTCACTGGCCTTTGAGTGGCTCCTTTTTTTCAGTTGTTGTGGCTCCTCACTCCTATGTGGGTCCACAGGAATCCCTTTAGTGGTCTTGCTGGCCTGGGGTCCACCAAGGCCCTCTTCTCCCCTGCAGCCCCCAAGCACCTCCATACAAAGGGCACGGCTGCAGCTTTTGCTGACTCCTGCTCCATGCACTTAGCAGCTCCAGACTGGACATGGCCGGGACTCAAAATGGTGAGAGTGTTTTTTCCTTTCTCTCATCGTGGCTTCTGCCACCTTCATGCACTCCGTAGGTCTCTCCTCCTCTTCCCCTGAGCTCTAGCAACCCCAGCTTGGCTGTTGTTGCTTTTTTATAGTTATAAATTGGTTGATTTTGGGGGTAACAGTGACACTGGGGACTGTCTAGTCCACCATCTTGACCAGAAGTTTGGTGCTCTATTTCTGAAATTGAGTAGTGGGTGCATAGGTGTCCATGTATTTGGGTTATTTTGAAATTGTATATACACCGTGTGCATCTTTTATGTCTTTGATATACTTCATAAGCACAAAAATAATAAAATCTTTAACTTATAATTAAAAATAAATCACTAAACAGTGGGAAATATGTGACTTATTTTAAAAATGGGTGTTGGCATAGTGAATTAATATTAAAACAAAATCAATATATACTTTTACCTTATACAAAACACCAGAGTAGGTTTTAGATGGATCAAAATCCAAGCCCTAAGAGTTATAACTTTTAAGTTATTAGATTTAGGCTTTTTATGCTCCCAGGATTCAATTGGTACAAGAGGGAATCAGTAACTACATACGTGTTTAAGGTCCAAATAGACAAGCTTGCCATCCTAAAAGGTAACATGGTGGATTTGCCAGAGAGCAGGCTGGCCAGTTATTTTGTAGAAACAGGAAGTTATACTTCGTGAAGAGGAAACACATTAGTGCCTAAATCAGGTATATGTTCACAATGTATTTTAAATTTAGAAACATTCGGCTATGCTGGATCCTTTCTTTTACCCAAATAGAGGTAACAAATGAAAGATAGCCATACTGAGTGACTACTGAGATTCTCTCTCTCTTGACCAGGACGAAAAATAATATGTAAAACTGGTTGTTATTTTGAATGCTTTTCCTTAAGGAATTCTGAGTTTCCTGTAACTATATAAGATAATCTATTAATTTACGTCAGCAGAAGGAAATTTAGATAAGTTTGCATGGAATTATCTCAGTGAAAATAAGGAACTTTAAGGTATATTATTCGTTATGTATAACATTACCATGAATTATGCACCTGCACTGAGAGCAAACTCTTAAATTCCATGGTTATTTTTCCAAGGGGGATGTATTATATACTTATACATTCGTATTACTCAGCATAAAGGAAATATTTTCCTAGACATGAAGCAAGAGGCAGTGCCTGAGGTAATAGGAAATGTGAACTTAAGCAAATATAGTTTGATTATAGATGTGACAAGTCAAAGTGTTCATAACCTTTAATTCCTATTAAAACAACTATTCTGCGTCATTCTTTACATTTTCCAAAAGCTTTCTGATTAATCTGAAAATGTTAAAATTCTTTTGCAAAGTCAGTACTGGGCTTTATTTATCACAAGCAATTCAAGTTTCAAATGTTCCCTCATGGGCTCATTAAATTCATCTACAACTGCTTTCTGAATCTTTTTGTTGAAATATGCACACCATTTCAAAGTAAAGTAAAACTAGCAAAAATATCAAAGTATAGACTGGTGGTAAAGTCCGGTTTTCTATAACTCAATGGAGGTCAAGAAACATTGCTTTCTTTCAAGAAAACTTTGTGACTTCATAAATGTAGTGATATAATGTAAGATGACCAAACCATGCAGGCATGCTGAGCAGCAGGATTTTCCAGGTATGCACTGGGCAATTTCCTCAGTAAAATTTCTGAAAGATGAAGCTTCAGAAGATTGCCAAAAGTGAATGTTGTGTTATTTTGGGAAGTGGCCACTTGAAGTGGTAAGACTATTGCTCAGTATTAAAGATGAATAATGTTTCATTTCTCCCATTCCACACAAGATTGTGTTCTATGGAATATGAGAAGTAGTATGGATTATACCAGGGTTCAACAAAATTTTTCTGTAAAGGTCCGGATAATAACTATGTTTGGCAATATGAACCATAAGGTTTCTGTCACAACTACTCAACTCTGCCAGTGTAACAGAAAAGCAGCCATAGAAAATATGTAAGTGATAGACTTGGCTATGATTCAATAAAACAATATTTAATAAAACAAGTGGTGGGCTGGATTTGGCTGAAGGGCCTTAGCATACCAACCCCTAAACTAAAGCATTAGAGTAGAATGAATTCATACTCGGAGTATCTAGACTCAGGAAAAGGTATAGTACACTAAAAATGACAATTAGCAGTAAAAATCACTAATGATTGTGGTCACATACCATGAATGGAAAATATTTTTTTATAAATCAGTATGATTCACACTCTTAAATATGGAATTCAGACACCCAACTAAGTACAATGTTTAAAAATTTAGTATCTACTATTTATGATATACAAGAAAAGAAAAACAAGCTCTAACATCCTGGGTCAAAGCTTGGCAGCCATCTGTATATGTAGTGCCTATTACTAAGTGTTCATGATAAAAAGCTGCAGAGATTGAGAGGGCACCGGCCAAAACAAAGAACCACAGAAGACTGAGGCTAATTAAATCGTAAAGAAAAGTAAAAATTATGCAGAAGCTCATTATGTCGTGGTAAATGTATTCTACTAAAATTTAGAAAAAGAGTTCCAACATAAGGATGGTTTACACTTTATTACAGGCTCTATTTAGAAAGATAAACCATGATCCTTATCCTTTGTTATTTGTGAAAAGATCATATTTCAAAGCACACAAGGGACCACAAAGTGTTGTATTGTTCAGCCTTATATCTACAGTCATGGTTAGTTAAGGTAATAGCTAGCTTGTATTGAGTGCCTACTGTGTGCCAGACGTTCTCCACATAATATCTCAAGTACTTACATCCTTTGAATCACAACTCTGCTGCTTAACTACCTTTGTGACTCTAGGCAATGCACTTAATCTCTCTGGACTGCTATTTCTAAAGGGGGTCATCTGGTGTCAGCCACTTCATAGAAAGCTGGGTAAAGTGGATGGAGAAAAATATATCATCTCCTTTTGAAAGATTTGTTATCAGCAACTTAGAAGCCACACAAACGATCCAAGAATAAAATATACAGGGAAAATATGTTGAAGTGAAAAAACACGTTGAAATACTGAGCAAACTCAGGCACTAAATCTATGCTTTCTGTGGAAGGTCATTTGATCTAGACCAGTCTTGGGGACCTGATTCCTATTGACCACAATGGCTACCAGAGAGTACGAGGAGAAAGAGAAAGGAAGACAAATTGCATTTTTTTCTTCCTCTGCTTGGCATGACTGTTATGCCAAGCAGCAGAAGAAAAGGATGCAATTTGGCCACATCAAAAAATGCAGTGGCCACATCACTTCACTTAACTTTTAAAATCTTTCACTGTCTTCTGGGCCTAAGTGCTCACGATGTGCTGGTGAATGCCATTCAAAGACTTGGCTCCCTCAATATCTCTTCCCTAACATCAAACACGTATCACCTTTACTTTGTATTCACCTCGCTTGTCTTACAATGAAAAGCATGTGAACTGCACCACAGTATTGGATGTTTTAAACAGTTAGACAATTATTCTCCACTTGGACATTAGCTCTAGTTTCATGTACTGCTATTCTTTTTTTCAATTGGCTGGTAAAAAAGATCCAAACCCTTGATCTTGGTGTTATAACACCACAGTATATCTAACAGAGCTAACCTGCCAGCCCCTATATTGCTAGTTTTATATTTCCAGCATTAAGTTCACAGGGCAGGGACCATGCCTTTGCTTCTGGGTTCCTGGTGCTTACCTCTCTACTTGGTAAACAGTTGGCATTCAAGCTTTTGACATTGTATTAGGCACTAGAAACACAGAGTGGAGCAAAACTAAATATAATCCTTGCCATAATGGATAACCCTTACAGTGCAACAGGGAGATGGACATCAACCAAATAATCATACAGATGAATTTAAATTGCAGTGTAGTAAGTATCATGAGACAGGGATGTTGAGGATGTAAAATAAGATTTATCTGACCTTCAGGAGTTTTTAATCTAGGGAAAGTCAACAGGCAATCATGAGACACAGTAATAAGTGCAAGGTTGGAGAAAGCTTGGGTACTGTGAGATCCTAGATGAAAGGCAGAAAACCCTTTGGAAGTCAGCGAAGGCTATCAGAGCAGTAATGCTTTGGCTGACTTTTGAAAATATGAGCAGAAATGATATATGTGGAATTGGGGGAAGGAGTTTCAGGCAGAGGGGAGAACGTGGGCAAAAATGTGGAGATTGGAAACCACATGACACGGGTGGGGAATTGCAATTATTTCAGAGCTGCCAATGAATGACCTATGAGGTGGAGCTGAGAAGATGCTGCTAAAGAGGAAGTCCAAGACCTGATTATGAAGGAATATCTCTATATCCTGAGGTTCTGTAAAGAATGAGAAAATAAAAAAGGCTTTTAAATGAAGGAGTAATATGGTCAGATTAGAAATTTTAGATAAATTATTAGGACAGTTTTGTGAAAGTGGAATTGAAAGTGTCCCAAACAAAAAACAATGAGGGCTGCTCAAGTGACAGATGTAGTAGAAATATGGAGGATAGACAATATATGACAACATAAACTATAAATAGAGGTCAAATTTACAAGATTTTGTGTTTGGGGGAGAGGAAGAAGAAGAAGAGGAAGAGCAGGAGGAGGATGAAGAGGAGAAGGAAGAAGAAGAAATCAAAGAAGAAATAAGAGGAGAAGGAGGAAGAAAAAGAAAAGAGGAAGAAGAAGAGGGAGTTAAAGGCGAACAGGAAGAGGGTAAGGGTAAATGAGAGACAGAGATTATGAAGAACAGGATGGCTGGAGGTGTCCCTAAGAAAGAGAATATCGAATGATATTCCAGAACAGGTACAATGCAGCAAATATCAGCTCAGACATTGAAAAGACATCACCTTGATTTACAGCTCAGCTATGCCAATTATTTTCTGTGTGAAGTTGGGCAAGACATTTAACACTCCATTGTCTCAGTTTCCTCATCTCTGTTTCCTCAAGGGACATGAGATACAATACTACCTATCTAATTGCTTTGCTATTGGGATAAAATAAGTTAATGCATATGAGAACCATGGTTCTCGGAACCATGGCTCTCAAGAAGTAATCTATAAAATATGGACTGTTACTGTTTTAAGAAAGAAAATATACTTCTTTGGGTTTAGATATGTTGACATTCAGATGATTGAGATATCCATGTGACAATGACCACAGCTATTTTTGCTCACCACCATATCCCTGCATACCTAGCTAAGTGCCTGATTCATAGTAGAAACTTAAGATATATTTGTTAATAAATAGGTAAACAAGTGAATGCATAAGATATATAACAGGCAGTTAGATATGCATCTGAAATTCATGGGAAAGATAGTGATGGAAGTAATAGATTTGGTAATAGGAAGCTAGAGATGGGTGGTAATAGATGAGGTAATATGGGCCATTGGTTGAGATTAGCCAGGATGTTCATTTAGAATGAAGAGAGCACAGTATAAAAGATTGTGTCCTAGAACATGGTAGCATTTAAAGGTCAGGAATAGCAGGAAAAAAACAGACTATAAAGAGGATCAGCAGAGATCAGATGAGAACCAGGTGACTGTGATATCTAGCAGCTGAAGGAGAATTTTCATGATAGATCCAAAAATCAAGTGCTGCAACATCTTTCAATAAGTTAGACTATAAATTTTCAATCCGTACTTTGTTTTCTACCCCCTAGCAGATTTTATTCCAAACTCCTCTATGCTACTACATGTTCTTATGTAGTAGAATACATAATATTCTTACTTCCTACATATGCTAACTCCCTTCTCATAAACTACATTCTGTTTCTAACTTACATCACTGGATTTTGAGCCACTTGGGGAATAATACCTAGTCTTATTCATCTTTATGTCCGTGGTATAAAGCACAGTGCTTGGAATATAATAGAGGGCTGTTTAAATGCATCTTGAATGACCTATGTTGATTTTATGTCAATAAACTAACTTGTCTCAGAGACAAAATTTTCTAAATGAAAAATAAATGGCACTGGTATTCATTAATATCCTAACTCCCACAAAACTGAATGGATGAAAAGAGGAGTTCAAAACTAAGAGGACATATATCATGTATTATCTTGACTTTTTATTCTCACTTGCTCATCCTACTGGGCCTTGGGGGAAGCATTCTCCAGTTGTAAAAAGCTTCAGAAGTGTTCACTTTAAAAATCATTAAACTTGTGAAACCTAGCATGTGAACAACTTATATAAACTTGACAGACACTTCATCAAGAAACATTTAATAGGTACACTCACCAGTGACCTTTCAGACTCAGAGAAGGTAATATTTCTTCCCTGTGTGACAAAATTATACCCCAAGAATAGCTTACCCACTGGCGGTTTCTGGTCATATCACCATTTTTCACATTCTCTGCTAGAATAAGATATCCCTGTGGTAAAAAATCATGTCTTGTTCATTTTTCCTTCCATCACCTAACACAGTAATTGGCAGCTAGTAAGTTCTTGATAAAATGTTAATTTAATTAATTATTAGCTTTAAGCCCTTATTGTGAATGTGAACTCAATGCAAAAGTAAGAAATAGTTTAATTATTATATGTCAGCCTTAGATAAGAACATTCCCTTCTCAGTGGTATAGAACAAAATCATAAGGTTGTCCACTTCAATTTTATGAAAAAAGCCATGTTCACTCAAGTGTTTGCATGGGCTCATAGCAAGATGAAGCAAACAAAAGAACTATTGGAAAGAATGTGTTTTTGAAAATATGTAGAAATATCAATGCAACAGTCTTACAAAGTATCCTACAACTAATTCTCCTTGACCAATAACTTCTGCTTAGGCTGCATAGTAGAGGTGTGGGATTGCAGAAATGACTCAAATGGTTTCAAAACTAAGCTTCATTGATTTTATTTTTTAAATTTATCATAATGAATATAAGTAATGATTACCTGTATGAACCCCAGACGAGCTTGACTAATTTTAGCTGAGTTTATAAAAAATAATTCAGTCCCATAATAATCAGTATTTGAATCTAAATGACACTGGTTGAAAAAGGAAGACCAATAACTTACTTTTAAAATTTTATTTTACAAATTAATATACAGTAAAATATATTTTAGTATACAATTGTACAAATTTTATCACATAAATTTGTGCAACCACCACTATAATCAGGATACAGAACAGTTCCCTCAGCTCCAAAACACCCTTGTGCTACCTTGTTGCAGTTACACCTTCCTCTCACCCCAACCTCTGGCAACCATTAATCTGTTCTTTATAACTATAGCTTCCATCTGTTAAAGAATGTCATATGAAGTTACTTCAAAAAGTCTGTGTAAAAATACAATTGAAAGATAATGAGTCTTTCATGAACTTTTTGCAGTACTCTACTACATAGTTGAAATCACGTGCATTTATCCTTTTGAGATTGGCTTTGTTCACCCAGGGTGATTCCTTTGATATTTATTCAAATTAGTGTATTGTATGTTTGTATGTATAGGTTTTTTGTGTTTTGTTTTGTTTTTTGCTGCTGTGTACTATTCCATTGTATGGATGTACTTCAATTTATTTATTCACTCAACTGTCAAGGTTTTTTAGGTTATTTCTAGTTTGGGGAGATAAAAAATAGAACTTCCATAAATATTTTTGTGCAGGAGTTTGAGCAGAAATGAATTTTTGTTTCTTTAGGGTAAATATCTCGCAGTGGAATTTCTAGATTATATGATAAGTACACATTCAACTTTATATGACATGCCAAACTGTTTTCCTGAATTGCTACAACATTTTGCCTACCAATAGTGAATGAAAAGTCCAGTTTCTCCACATCCTTACTAGAATTTGGTATTACCACAATTTTTATTTTTAGGCATTCTAATGTGTATGTAGAGCTGTCTCATCATGGTTTTAGTTTGCATTTCTCTAATGATTAATGTTGAACATATTTTCACTTGTTTATATGCCAGCCATAATTCTTTTGTGAATTGACCCTTCATACTTTTTGCCTATTTGTTAATTTTGTTCTTACTGTTTAGTTTAGTGATTTCATTACATATTCTGGATGCAAGTCCTTTGTCACATACATGAAACATTTTTTAAAGCTTGCCTTTTCATTCTGTTAGTGTCTTTCTCAGAACAAAAGTTTTTAATTTCTGTTGAAATCTAATTTTGCATTTTTTTTTTTTTTTTTGGTATTTAAGGATTATGCTTGTGGTGTCATGCCTAAGAACTCTTTGCTCAACAGTAGTCATGAAAATTTTCTCTATTTCCTTCTGAAGAGTTTATAGTTTTACATTTTATATTTAAATCTATTAACATTTATATATAAAGTACAAAGTTCATTATTTGCATACGAATGTCCAATTTTATCAACACTGTTTTTTGAAAAGCATCCTTTCTCCATTGAAATGTTTTTGTACCTTTATAGAAATCAGTTGACATATTTCTTTGGATCTATTCTGAATACATAATTCTGTTCCTTTGATCTGTGTGTCTTTCCCTTATCCATATCACAGTGTCTTGGCTATTGTAGCTTTATAATAAATCTTACAACATGGTAGTGTACATCCTCCAACTCTATTCTTCACTTAGAAAGTATTTGGCTCTGCTATTTCCCTTGTCTTTCCATATAAAGCTATTTTCAGGAGCTCAGCTTAGCTAGAGAGAGTTGAGTTGCCAGATATCATAGTAGTTGATTGAAACAAGAAGACAGAATGAAAGTAACATTTCAGATTTTAATCACTTGCTACTGTAGTGTAAGCAAGAGGCTAAACCAGAGAAAGCACTCACTTCTCCCTGTTCTATTTTCCTCCATGGAAGGGCATGCTGTCTAGAAGGTCAGATAATTCAGTACAGACCTGATGGTCTGTGGTGGGGGGGGAGAGAGAGAGAGAGAGAGAGAAACTTGCAGTTATATCCAGGAGTGGCGGAAGTGATAGGAGTGCAAAAGTACTGAGTCAGAGTGGAGAAAAGACCTATCTTCAAGATTTTCTCCTCCTTCTCTAGAATAGGGGGTCTTGCTAGAGGAACATGAGGAAGGCCTTGGATGAAGAGGCCTCTGAATGAAAGTGCTTGAGCTAGG
Source organism: Galeopterus variegatus (assembly GCF_000696425.1). Classification (NCBI taxonomy): domain Eukaryota; kingdom Metazoa; phylum Chordata; class Mammalia; order Dermoptera; family Cynocephalidae; genus Galeopterus; species Galeopterus variegatus. The sequence goes on along the minus strand of NW_007729231.1, from coordinate 205,011 downwards.
GATGCAGATTTGCTTAAGCACACGTCCAGCCTGAGGAGGTGGGGTGAGTTTGTGATTCTAACTCCCATCAGAAACTTCAATGCATCTATGCACCAAATCTGCTGTGGGAAACAGCTTCCCCTGGGAGGTTTTCCAGGTAAAGCTTTTGATTTTTTGTTTGTTTGTTTTTCCTTTAGAAATATAGGATAGTGCTTTATTCTTTTTTAATTGGTTATGAATATTCATGAGATAAAAAGCTGATTGTCACCCCTCGTGCCCAATATGTGAAGGCCAGATTTATACTAGCAGCACACCCATTACCACAAATTGAGTTTATACCCTGTGTTCCCCACCCAATTATCCCCATCCTCCTTCCCCCTCTCCCCTCACCCCCACTCCACTTTGTAGCCCAAGGTATGTTTTCCCTCTGAAAGACCAACACACCACTGTGGTCTTTCTTTCCTTCCTTCTTTCTCTCTTAGCTCCCACTTATGAGTGAGTATGTGCGGTATTTATCCCTCTGTGCTTTGCTTATTTCACTCAACATAAGTTTCTCCAGGCTCATCCATGTTGTTGCAAATGGGAGAATTTCATTCTTTTTTATGGCAGAGTAGTATTCCATGTATATATATATATATATATACCACAGTTTCCTTATGGACATTTAGGTTAGTTCCATGTCTTGGCTATTGTAAACAGAGCTGCAATCAACATGAGACTGCATGTATACCTTTGACATGATGATTTCCATTCCTCTGGGTATATACCCAGAAGAGGGATTGCTGGATCGTATGGAAGATCTATCTGTAGTTGTTTGAGAAACCTCCATACTGTTTTCCATAGTGGTTGTACTAATTTACAGTCCCACCAACAGTGTAAGAGTGTTTCCTTCTCTCCACATCCTCATCAACATTTGTTAGTCTCTGGCTTTTTTAATGTACCCAGTCTAACTGGGGTGAGGTGGTATCTCAATGTAGTTTTAGTTTGCATTTCCCTGATGGCTAGTGATGTTGAGCATTTTTTCATGTACCCATTGGCTATTTGTATGTCTTCCTTTGTAATTGCCTATGGTCAGGCCTGAAAAATCACATATAGGATTTTGACCTGGAATCATACTCCTAGGTTATGAATTAGTTTATTGCAGTAGCTCAGTACAGAAAAAATGGTGATTGCACCATACTAACGGTAAGTCAGAATAATGTGAAGTTGAATGTTCTAAAGATGCTTTATAGGCAGAGACAACACAACTTTAAGAATAATTGAATACAGGTAGGTAGGGATGTTGAGTCAATGAAGAGAATCAAAGACAACTGTTTGGAGGGAGGATAAAGCATCTGAGACTATGGTAGTATGTTTGATGAAGTGGGGAAGATTAAAGGAGAAGGAGGTTTGGGGGGAAACTGACTTATATTTTTGATCATTTAATGATAAAATTTCTATTACAAAACTATTTGGAAAAGCCAAAGAAGCAGTTAGCTATTTGGGCCTAGATTTCCCGGGGAAAAATCAGGGATAGAAATACATTTAGGAAGTATTTATCTCATAAAGAGTATTGGAGATGGAGTTTGAGAAGTCATTGGCTGACAGCCAGTACATAAATTTTGGAGCTGGATGAGCTTCTTTGGCATTTCCAAATAGTTTTGTAATCTATGTAGAGGATTTAGAGACTGAAGACCCAGGACAGAGCCCCAGAGGAATTCAGAATTCAGGAAGACTAGGAGGAGCCATCAAAAGAAACCAAGAAGTGGCCAGTTAGGTAGGGGGAACCCACAATATTGTGATGTTCCAGAAGTCAAAAAGACAATATTTTTACAAGGAAATCGAGATCAACCATCAAATACTGCTAAGAAATTAAATATGCTGAGAACAGAGAATTGACCATGGAATTTGGCAATATAGAGGAAACTGGTAACCTACCAAAAGCAGAATCAGTGGAGTAGAAATATTAACCCACAGTTAGAGGATTGAAGAAAGATGTGAGGTGAAGGGATGGAGACAAGAGATTACAGACAACTCTCAAAGAGGTTTACTGTGAAATAAAACAGAAATGAGGGAATCCTTGGAAGGGGTTGTGAGCTCTAGCGAAAGTTTTTGTTGTGGCTGTTAATCAAAGATTAAGGAATAGGACATGATTATGCTTATATTGCTGATGGCAGTGATCAACAAAACGGGAGAATTTCATAATGCATAAAGAGAAGAAAGGTGGAGACAGGGCACGGAGAGGAGAGAGAGAGAATATTAGTTAACACAAATAAGATCTTTGAGAAATTAATAGGGGGTAGACTGGAGTGCACAACTGGTGAATTTATACCTTGACAGGAACAGGGGCACTCTCTCCATTGTAGCAGATAAGAGGGAAGACAGACAAAATAGGTATAAAAAGCAGAGGTAGCTTGATAGGTTTGCTGGGGGGTGATAGGATAGTTCTCATCTATGGGCTTCTATTTCCTCAGTAAAATATGAAGTCAGAGTTAAAGACTTGACTCAGTGGTGTGTCATAAAGGATTTGAGGAAAGATAGTGTCAAAAAGTTGACTTAGAGAGTAATAAAATAAACCCAGGAGGGAGGTGCAGTAGGGTGGTCAGCCAGTGCTGGGTGCCCATTTGAATAATGTGCATATAATCCCCAACATGTTCCTTCTATGACTATGCATTTTTTAAACATTCAAATGGACTCATACTAAGCAAATATTTGTAATTTACTTTTTTTACTCAATATATTTAGACAATTATTTTTTCAAAGACATATATAGATTTACAACCTTCATTTACTAGCAACATTGTATTTTGTATTATGGATGTAGGCAAGTAAGGTGGAAAAGATTTGAGATGAAAGTGATTACTCAGGAGATGTGGTTCATTTTGGAATCAAAAAACAATTCCTTTATTCAATATTTCAGAAAATTTATGTAACGAGTGCATACTATGTGCTCCTTGGCCACTAGTTGGCTCCTGAATGTGAAATAATTGCTGTACATTAAAAATAATCAGGACTACATGGGACCACATTGAAACGAGCGAAGAAAATGACAATCTTTTTACATGTTTGCACTGTCTAATTTTGATTAGATTTGTCCCCTCCTGAGACACCCTCAGAATCTTTTCTTTTTTTTTTTTTTTTTCATTTTTCAAATGATGCCTCTTTTTCATTTTTTTAAATTTTTCTTTAAAGTTGCTGGATAGGCTCAAGGAACTGTCCAGCGGTCATGAGCAAAGAGGTACTTGAGTCAAAGATCTGAACTCTCACATCCAGATTTTTTGTATACTTGTCCCATTTTATGCTTACGCCTGCTGAGGAGCTGCACCTGTGATGTGAAGTGATTCTGGACTGCTGGCTAGCTTGCTTGCCTCTTGGTCTCTGTTTGCCTCTGTTGGCCTCTGTTGAGATGAGCTTTCCCTTCTTGATGAAGCTTTCTATTGTCCCCCCACAAAAAAAATGTTACAGCTCATTGTTTTTACTGAAAAGCTGTCTCTCTGTCCTTGACTCTCTGTCCTTGTCTCTCCATTCTCTCCCTGTCTCTCTGTCATTCTCTCCCTGTATCTCCTATGTCTAATAAACACATCTGCCTCTGAGTGATAGGGAAAATAACATAGCTCACCATATTTTCACTCATAACTGGCTGTTAGGAAGGAGGGAGGATGGGAAAGAGGAGGGAAAAAGAAAGAAATTAAGGAAAGAAAGAAAGAAAAGACTACAACAATATGTGGAACTTTCGGAAGGAGTGAAAAACCTAGGGATGGTAGAGATGGGGGGTGGGAGGGTAGGGGGTTTGGGAAGTGATAGGTTGGGCAAAGGGCATAAAGAAATATCACAATTTGTAAGAACGAATATGCTAATAACAATTTTTTTAAAAAAAGATAGCTCACCAAGGTTAGCAGCACAGCCCTCCTTTTACCAGACATTTTTTTTTTTTAAAGTCAGTGTCTAAATATAGCATTAAAATTAGGAAGCATGATTTACAATTCTTGACTCACTCCATCACTTTTTTGCTCTGTGAACTGCTTGACCTCTTGGTTTCCTTTGGTTCAATGAAGGCAGTAATTCTAGCCTTGCCTCCAGATGTAGGTGAGTAATTAAGGGTTGTAGAGTCTTTTGAAATTCAAAAAGTAAGCTGCAAGGGCTAGTCACTTGCAGTATTCACCTAAGTTTTTGAAATAATTTACACACAAAAATAAATACATATAGAATAGGAAACCATGAAAGTTAACACAAATTCACAAGAAGATCCTGAAGTGGAGGTAGGAAGCTATATAGACCTGACTTTTGTTGCCTTTTCCTCTCCTGGACTTTGTTTTGTGCACTCATTTTTAGACTCCCTCTCTGACAACTCACCTAAGTTATTAATTAGTGAGGTATACTTGAAAAGGAACAGGCTTTGCAACCTGAGAGACCTAGTTACACACCTGATTCCACCTCTTTCAAACTGATATAGGGCAAATAACTTGCTAAATGTCCCAACTTCCTGTGCTTCAGTTACCTTATTTTTACAATGACAAAAGCTCTCACAACACACAGCTGTCACTAAGAATTAAATGCATGCTAGTGTGCAACAATATGTTTGTTGGGTCCGCCACCAGTGGCCGACCCAAACAGCCCTAGCCTTGTTCCTTCTGGTGAGTGAGCGAACGGCCTGGATTCCTCTTTCCCTCCAGTCCCCTTTGGAAGGAGATGGGGGAAGAGAGCCATGAAGAGACGTGAGCACACCGCCGGACCCCCAGCCCAGTTAAAGGACACTCAGACGCAGCGGGGGTTCTGTCGAGCAGCAGTTCCGTTTATTACCACACAAGCACTGGCTTCTATAGGCAGATAGGGAGGGGAGGTTTTGGAGGTTTTAACATTCAGCTTAAAGGTCAAGGGCATGTATCCTGTCTCAATGCCTAGCTTTACATAATCCTATCAACTTAAAAGTCAAAGGCATGCATCCTGTCACAATGCTTTTCATGAGCACAGAAGCACATATTTGGCCAATAAGGGCTTAGGCAAGGTTTCCACAGACACCCCCACCCTACTTCCTCCCAGCGCCATCTTAGGCTGCCACGTTAATACGCC
>NW_007729231.1:198532-199308 GCF_000696425.1 Galeopterus variegatus | reverse complement strand
GTTAGCAACGGGTCAGGGCCCCTCCACTGGCCTGTTAAGGGGTCTTTCCACCACACTTGGACTTCCGGGTGCGGTGGTTGAGCTGATCAGTGTTTCTGGAAGGCAGACAGGGGTTCATTTTTGGAAAAATTTAGGATTTTTAAAGTTAGGAGTGCCTGTCCCAACTGTTGATGAGGGCTGGTGACTCCTCTTTTTTGTTTTAATAATTGATTTCTTAGGCATTGGTGATGCCGTTCAACAATGGCTTGTCCTTGGGGGTTATGGGGAATTCCTGTAGTATGTTTAGTGTTCCATTGTATTAAGAATTCTTGTAAGGCTTTGCTAGAAAAACAAGGCCCGTTATCTGTTTTAATTTGTGCTGGCAGCCCTAAGGTGGCAAAACACTGCGACAGGTGATTTTTTGCATGCTTGGCAGCTTCACCTGCGTGTGCTGTGGCCCAACACGCGTGTGGACTTTCCCAAAAGGTGGGAAGTGAGTTACATCAGTTTGCCACAGCACATTAGGCTTGAGTCCCCTAGTATTGACCCCTTGTGGTTGTAAGGGGGGTACTTGCAGATAAGGAAGACATGACTTGCATGTGTGTACAATTCTTTTTAGCTGTGAAATAGGTATATTTGGAAACTTGGCATGTAGACCTCGCCAGTTTACATGAGTTAAAGTGTGCAGTTGGCTGGAACTACCTATTGTATATATTTTAGGGCCCTGAGAGGCAAGAGTGTCTGCCTGGACATTTCCAGTGGCTAGAAATCCTGGCATCCCTTGATGACCCCGAAGG
>NW_007729231.1:146775-195569 GCF_000696425.1 Galeopterus variegatus | reverse complement strand
TGAACTGCGCCCAATCCCTTTCTGCCCCTTCCTGATGCTCGGGACGGAAGCAAAGCTTAGGGCAGAGATGGTTAGGTAGAACCCTAAGGGGGGGTCTAACCGGTGACTAATCTCGTTCTTTCTGGCCAGGGTCTGAACCTGGTCCCAAGTCTCATACGAGAATAAGTCGGACGAAGGTGCCCAAGGGGCAACCTTCACTTCATGACACCAGGCATTAGTGACCGTGGAGTCAGATATTTCTAGGCCTCTGCTTTTTAACATGTACTTTAGAGCCTTGCAGGCTGTCTCATCACTCTTTCCATACACCCCTCCCATATTGCCCTGTGAGGAAGGGACAAAGGGAGCACAGGGCAGAGAAGTGCAGGGACTTCCCCCTGTTATGGTACTCACCCTGACACACAGGCAGATTACTTCATGGCGACTACTGCGGTTGCAGGGGCCACTCTGCTGGTTGATCACCCTTCATCGACCTTCTTTCAGGACTGAGCAGCCGGGGGCCTCACTCGCTCACCTTTAAAAGGCCTCACATGGGGCACCACTCTGTTGGGTCCACCAGCGGTGGCTGACCTGAACAGCCCTAGCCTCGTTCCTTCTGGTGAGCGAGCGAACAGCCTGGATTCCTCTTTCCCTCCAGTCCCCTTTGGAAGGAGATGAGGGAAGAGAGCCATGAAGAGACGTGAGCACACCGCTGGCCCCAAACCAGCCCCTTTAAAGGACACTCAGACGCAGCGGGGGTTCTGTTGAGGCAGTTCCATTTATTACCACACAAGCACTGGCTTTTATAAGCAGATAGGGAGGGGAGGTTTTAACATTCAGCTTAAAGGTCAAGGGCATGTATCCTGTCTCAATGCCTAGCTTTACATAATCCTTTCAACTTAAAAGTCAAAGGCATGCATCCTGTCTCAATGCCTTTCACGAGCACAGAAGCACATATTTGGCCAATAAGGGCTTAGGCAAGGTTCCCGCAGACACCCCACCCTACTTCCTCCCAGCACCATCTATGGCTGCCACGTTAATACACCCTTGTGGGCCCATAATGGCGCTGCTTGTAATGTCACTTAAGGTGGCATTGGTTTTTAAGGCACGACATATGTTGATGCTAGGACATCGAGTTTCAAGGAATGTTCATTCCATTCCACTCTTCATAATGGTGATAGAAGGAGGAGTCATGTGACCAAGCTTCAGGGTCAGTTGCTCTATCAACTGTCAGATGACTCCATAGAGCCAAGCAGAGCAGACAGGGATTAGAGCCAAGCTTAGAACAAGTCTCATATGAGTATTCCTACTATGACTTTCAACCTCACAAAACGAAGTCTCTAACACCAGACCATATTCACTTATTCTGCAACCAGGAACAATAACAAGTATATCTAAAACCAAGGAGAGAACTATATACCATTTAAAATGTAGATATTCTCTTCGTTAAGCACCAGAAACTAAAAGTAAACTTACGGTTCCCCGTGGAACAGAGCATCAAAGAAGAACATAGTTTCTGAGAAGGCCATTTGTCCCAGGAAAGAAAAAATATGCATGTAAGTACACAACAATTTCCAAGACACCAAAACCACAAACAATGATGATGCAGAATTTTTTCTGAAATTACTTGATTGAGGTATACTTGACATACATAAAGTTGCACATACTTAATGTATACAACTTGATGAGTTTGAAGATAAGTATTCATACATGAAACCATCACCAAAATCGATGATGCAAACCTATCCACACCTCCAAAAGTTTCCTCCTACCCTCCTTACTTATTATTATTGTTATTATTATTATTATTATTTTTTGGATAATTTAACACAAGATCTACATTCTTAGCAAAATTTTAAGTATACAATACAGAGTTGTTAACTATAAACACTATGCTGTGCAGTAGATCCCCAGAACTTTTTTATCTTGCATAACTGAAATTCTGTACCCTCGGCCATTCACCTCCCCATTTTCTCTACCCTCCAGCTCCTGGCAACCACCATTCTACACTCTGCTTCTATGAATTTGACTATTTAAATTCCTAATATATGTTTAATCATGTAATATTTGTCCTTTTTTGTCTGGCTTAGTTTACTTAGCATAATGTCTTAAAGGGTCATCCATGTTATCACAAATGACAGAATTTTCTTCCTTTTTTAAGGCCAAATAATACTTAATTGTATGTATATACCATATTTCCATTATCCAGGCATCTGATAATGGATACTTGGGCTGTTTTCATATACTGGCTACTGTGACTAATGCTGCAATGAATGTGGGAGTGCTGCTATCTCTTTGAAATCCTGATTTCAGTTCTTTTGGATATATACCCAAAAGTGAGATTGCTAGATAATATTAGTTCAATATGATTTTTTGAGGAATCTGCATACTTTTTTCCACAGTGGCTACAGCAATTTACATTCCCACCAACAGTGTACAAAGGTTCCTTTTTCTCCTCATCTTTGCCAACACTTCTACTTTTCTTGATAATAGCCACCCTAACAGATGTGAGGTGATATCTCATTGTGCTTTTGATTTGCATTTTCTTGATGATTAGTGACATTGAGCATCTTTTCATATATCTGTTGGCTACTTGTTTTTCTTTTTTTTTTTTTTTCCTTTTTGTCTTTTTTTACTGACCGGTAACGGGATCGCAACCCTTGGTGTCACGCCTGCACCATGCTCAGCCAGTGAGCGGGAACCGGTCTCCACATGGGATCCAAACCCTCGGCGGGAGTGCTGCCACAATCCAAAGTGGTGCACTCTCCAGTGCGCCACCGGGCCGGCCCTTGTTTTTCTTCTTTGAAGAAATGTCTATTCATACCGGCCAGAGCAATCAGGCAAGACAAAGAAATAAAGGGCATGCAGATTGGAAAAGACAAACCAAACTGTTCCTGTTTGCAGGTGACATGATCTTATGTATAGAAACACCTAAAGATTCTAAAAAAAAGAAAAAAAACACTCGGAGCTGAAAAACTAGTTCAGTAAAGTTGCAGGTTAAAAAATCAATACACGAAAGTGAGTAACCTTTTTATACTCCAATAACGAACTAGCAGAAAAAAAATCAAGAAAGCAAGCCCATTTACAATAGTCACACACACACAAAAAAAATGAAACACCTAGGAATCAATTTAACCCAGGAGATGAATGATCTCTACAATGAGAACTACAAATCACTGCTGAAAGAAATTCACGATGACACAAACAGAGGTAAAGACATTTTATGCTCTTGGATTGGAAGAACTAACATTGTGAAAATATCCGTACTACAGAAAGTGATCTACATGTTCAGTGAAATCCCCATCAAAATACCAATGACATTCTTCACAGAAATAGATAAAACAACCCTGTGAAGGTTAATTCTAGGCATCAACTTGATTAGATGAAGGAATGCTGAGAAACGTGGTAAAGCTATCTTTTCAGGTATGTCCATGAGGGTGTTTCCAGCAGAGATTAGTATGATAGCCTTGGTGGACAGGGTGGGAAAGACCCACCCTCAACGTGGGTGGGAACCATCCAATCCAATGCGGTCTGGAGAGAACAAAAAGGGAAAAAAGACTAAGTTCTCTCCCTATCCACTGGAGCTGGGATACAGTCTTCTGTCCTGTCCACGGACATCAGAGCTTGAGACTCTTCAGCTTTTGGGTTCCAGAACTTACACTAAAGATACCATCAGCTTCCCTGGCTTTGAGCCCTTTGGACTTGGACTGAGCCATGCTAGTGGCATCCAGTATGCAGAGAGCCTGTCATGGGACTTTTCTTCACAATCACATGAGCTAACTCCCCTAATAAATTCCCTCTCATATAAATATATACTGTTAATTCTGTCTCTCTGAAGAACCCTGAATAATTAAAACCCTAAAATTCATATGGATCAACAGAAGACCCCCAAATAGCCAAAGCAATCCTGAGCAAAATAATTAAATAAAGCTGGAAGCATAACACTACCTAACTTCAAATTATACTACAAAACTATGGTAATCAAAACAGCATGGTACTGTCATAAAAGGACCAAGGGAACAGAATAGAGAACCCAGAAATCAATCCACATATTTACAGCCAACTGATCTTTGATGAAGGCAGGAAGAACATACATTGGGGAAAAGACTGCCTCTTTAATAAATAATGCTGGTAAAACTAGACATCCATATGTAGAAGAATGAAACTACATCAGCACCTCTCACCATATACCAAAATCACCATATACCACAAAGTGGATTAAATACTTAAATTTAAGACCTGAAACTATAAAAACTACTAAAAGAAAACATAGAGGAAACAATTCAGGATGTGGGACTGGGCAAAGACTTTATGAATAAGATCCCCAAAGCACAGGCAACAAAAGAAAAAAATAAACACATGAGATTATATAAAGCAAAAAAGCTTCTGCACAGCAAAAGAAACAATTAACAGAGCAAATAGACAACACACAGACTAGGAGAATATATTTGAAAATTATGCATCTGACAAGGGATTAATATCCAGAATATAAAAGGAACTCAAACAACTCAAAAGTAAGAAAGCAAGTAACACAATTGAACAATGGGCAAGGGAGCTGAATAGACATTTTTCAAAGGAAAACATACAAATGGCCAACAAGTACTTGAAAAAATGCTCAACATCACTAAGCATCAGGGAAAAGAAAATCAAAAACACACTGAGATATCTCACCTCAGTTAGAATGGCTGTTATCAGAAAGAGAATAACAAATGCAGGCAAGGGTGCAGAGAAAGGGAAACACTCCTACACTGTTGATGGGACTGATAATTGGTGAAGCCATTGAGGAAATCAGTATAGAGTTTCCTCAAACATCTATAGATTGAATTGCCATACAATCCAGCCATTCTTCTGCTGGGTATATACCCAAAGGAATGGAAATCATCAAGTCAAATGGATACCCGCACTTCCATGTTTATTGCAGCTCTACTTACAATAGCCAAGAGTTGGAACCAGCTGAAGTTTCCACTGGCAGATGACTGGTAAGAAAAATGTGGTATATATACTCAGTGGCATACTACTCTGCAATAAAAAAAGAATGAAATTCTGCCATTTGTAGCAACATATATGAACTTAGAGAAAATCGTGTTAAGTGAAATAATCCAGGCACAGAGAGAGGAATACTGTGTATGCTCACAATAAATAAATAATTAATTAAAGGAAAGAAATGAAGACAGAAAGAAAGAATGAATGAACAATAACTATAATATGTTGCACTTTCAGAAAAAAAACTGTGGTTATTGGAGGTGTGAAAGGATGAGGGAGAAGGGGAGGGTATTAGCAAGAAATTGGTTAAGGGTCACAATGATTGATTATATTTGTTATACATAAATATATTAACTATCCTGATTTGCTCACCACATATTGTACACAGATATTTACATTCAAATCTATACCCCACAAATACGGCAGAAAAAGAAATGTCTATTATTTTCTTCACCACTTTTTAAAAAATTATTATTGCTGCTGAGTTGTAGGAGTTTCTTATATAGTTTGCATATTAACTCTTTACTAGATATATAGCTGAAAAATATTTTCTCCCATTCTGTGGGTTGTGTATTGCTAACTATTTCCTTCATTGTGCAGAAATTTTTAATTTGATCCAATCCCATTTGCCTATTTTTGCTTTTATTGCCTGTTCTTTTGGAAAAATATCCAAGAAATCACTGCCAAGGTCAATTTCAAGAAAATTTTCCTTGTGTTTTTTTCTAGGAATATTATGGTTTCAGTTCTTATTTTTAAATTTTTAATTCAATTTGAGTTTATTTTTGTGTGTAGAGTAGGATAAGGGTTTACTTTCATTCTTTTTTTTTTTTTTTTAATTTTTTTTTTTAGGATGTAGTAGAGTGCAGGGTTTTGTTTTGTTTTTTTTTCTATTTATTTAAAATTTTAATTCATTTTGTCAATATACAATGTGGTTGATTTTTGTGGCCCATTACCAAAACCTACCTCCTTCCTCTCTCTCCCCCCTCCCTCCCAACAACTCATATCAGTTCGTTTTTCATATCAACTTCAAGAAATTGTAATTGTTGTGACTTCTTTCCTCCCCTATTAAGTTTATTTGTGTATTGATTTATTTTTAGATCCCACAAATAAGTGAGAACATGTGGTATTTCTCATTCTGGGCCTGACTCGTTTCACTTAATATAATTCTCTCTAGGTCCATCCATGTTGTTGCAAATGTCAGAATTTCATTCTTTTTTATAGCAGAGGAGTATTCCGTTGTGTAGATATAATACATTTTCCGTATCAACTCATCTGATGATGGACATTTGGGCTGGTTCCAACTCTTAGCTATTGTAATTAGTGCTGCAATGAAAATTGGAGAAAGGTATACTTTCAACCTGATGATTTCCACTCTTCTGCGTATATTCCAAGCAGTGGGATAGCTGGGTCATATGGTAGTTCTATGTGTAATTGTTTGAGGAACCTCCACACCATTTTCCATAGAGGCTGCACCATTTTGTATTCCCACCAACAGTGTATGAGAGTTCCTTTTTCTCCACAACCCCTCCAGCATTTATCATTCACAGTCTTTTGAATATTAACCATCCTAATTGGGGTGAGATAGTATCTCGGTGTGGTTTTGATTTGCTTTTCCCAAATGCTGAGTGATGTTGAGCATTTTTTCATGTATCTGTTGGCCATTCATGTATCTTCTGTTGAGAAATGGCTATTTAGATCTTTTGCCCATTTTTTTAGTTGGGTTATTTGTATTTTGCTTGTAAAGTTGTTTCAGTTCCTTGTATAATGTGGATATTAATCCTTTGTCAGATGTATATTTTGCAAATATGTTCTCCCACTCTGTTGGTTGTCTTTTAGCTCTGTTAATTGTTTCTTTTGCTGTGCAGAAGCTTTTTAGTTTGATATAACCCCATTTGTCTTTTGGGGTCATGTTTATGAAGTCTGTGTCCAGTCCTACTTCCTGAAGTGTCTCTCCTATATTTTCTTTAAGAAGTTTCAATGTTTCAGGTATAATTTAATTCGTTAATCCATTTTGAGTTGATTTAGGTATATGGTGAGAGGTATGGGTCTGGTTTCACTCTCCTACATATGGATATCCAGTTATCCTAGCACCATTTATGGAAGAGGCAGTCTCTTCACCAGTGTATAGGCTTGGTGCCTTTGTCAAAGATCAAACAGCTATAGGTATGTGGGTTGATTTCCAGATTCTCTATTCTATTCCATTGATCAGTGTGTCTGTTTTTATGCCAGTACCATGCTGTTTTGGTTTTTATATCTTTGTAGTATAGTTTAAAGACAGGTAGTATTGTGCCTCCAGCTTTATTTATTTATTGTTTTTGTTCAGAATTGCTTTAGCTTTGTGTGGTCTTTTGTTATTCCATATAAATATCTGGATAGATTTTTCCATTTCTGAGAAAAATGTCATTGGAATTTTGAAGGAAATTGCATTGAATTTGTATATCACTTTGGGTAGTACAGATATTTTCACAATTTTGATTCTTCCAACCCAAGAGCATGGGATATCTTTCCATCTTCTTGTGTCCTCTTTAATTTCTCTCAGCAGTGGTTTTTAGTTCTCATTATAGAGATTTTTCACATCCTTGGTTAACTCTATTCTTAAGTATTTTTTTTTTTTGTGGCTATTGTAAATGGGCAAGTTTTCTTGATTTCTCTTTCTGCATGTTCACTATTGGAAAATAGAAATACTACTGATTTTTGTGTTTTGATTTTGTATCCTGCATCTTTGCTGAAATCAAATATCAACTCCAAGAGGTTTTTATTGTTTGTTTTAGGCTGTCCGATATATAGGATCATGTCATCTGCAAACAGGGAAAGTTTGACTTCATCTTTTTTCCAATCTGGACGCCCTTTATCTCCTTCTCTTCTCTGATTGCTCTGGCTAGCACTTACAACACTATGTTGAAAAGGAGTGGTAATAGTAGGCATCCTTGTCTAGTTCCTGTTCTTAAAGGAATAGCTTTCAGCTTTTCCCCATTCAGGACGATATTGGCAGTTGGTTTATCATATGTGGCTTTAATTATGTTGAGATACTTTCCATCTATACCTAATTTGTAGAGAGTCTTATTCATGAATTAGTGTTGAATTTTATGAAATGCTTTCATTTTATTGATACGGTGTATCACATTTATTGATTTGCATATGTTGAACCAACCTTGAATCCCTGGGATGAATCCCAACTGACCATGGTATATAATTTTGTGTGTGTGTTGCTGTATTCTGTTAGCTAGTATTTTATTGAGGATTTTTGCATCTACATTCATCAAGGATATCAGCCTGTAGTTTTCTTTTTTGTTGCATTTTTACCTGGTTTTGGTATCAGGGTGATGTTTGCTTCATAGAATGAGTTTGGGAGGATTGCCTGTGTTTCAATATTTTGGAATAGTTTGTAGAGAATTGGAATCAATTTCTCTTTGAAGGTTTCGTTGAACTCTTCAGTGAACTAATATGGTCCTGGGCTTTTCTTTGTTGGGAGCCTTCTGATAACAGCTTCAACATCTTTTATTTTTATTGGCCTGTTCAGATTTTCTACATCTTCTTGGCTTATTTTACATTAAGAGTTGTTATTGAAAAGTGTTGATTTATCCCTAGCATTTTATTGATTTTTGTTTGGATGTCTTAAGTGTCTTTCATTCCTTTCTTTCTGATTTACTGTTTTTCTTCTCTATTTGTTGGTTTCTTAGGTTGTAGATAAACTTTTTTTTACTCTTCACTGTTGGCATTTTTATTTTACTAGTGGGTTTTGATTTTTTTGAGTTTTTATGGCAGTGGTAGTTATTTTTCAGGGAGCAAACCCAGTACTCCCTTGAGAACTTCTTGTAAGGGTGGCCATGTGGTAGTAAACTCCCACAGTTTTTGTTTGTCTGAGAAATACAGTATTTGCCCTTCATTTCAGATGGATAGCCTTGCAAGGTAGAATATTCTTGGCTGGTAATCTCTTTTAGCATTTGAATATATCATCACATTCCTTTCTGGCTTTTAGAGTTTGTGATGAAAAGTTTGATGTTAGTCTAATAGGGGCTCCCTTATAGGTAAATTGATGCTTCTCTCTTGCAGCTTTTAAGAGTCTCTCTTTGTCTTTGAGTTTTGCCAATTTGACTATAACATGTCTTGGAGAAGACCTTTTTGGGTTGAATACATTTAGGGATGTTTGAGCTTCCTGAATCCGAAGACCTGTGTCTTTTCCTATACCTGGAAGTTTTCTGCCAGTATTTTATTGAATATGTTTTCAGCATAATCTCCTTTTCCCTCCCCTTCTGGAATACCCATTACTCAGATACTTGAGTGCTTAATGTTGTCTGATATCTCTCTTAGATTTTCTTCATTGTTTTTAATTCTTTTTTCTTTTCTTTTCTTTTCTTTTCTTTTTTTTTTCTTTTTTGTCTGCCTGTATTATTTCAAACAGCCCATCTTCAAGGTCAGAAGTTCTCTCTTCTGCTTCCGCAAGCTTGCTGATTAAAATCTCTGT
The DNA here is from genome assembly GCF_000696425.1 of Galeopterus variegatus. Lineage (NCBI taxonomy): Eukaryota > Metazoa > Chordata > Mammalia > Dermoptera > Cynocephalidae > Galeopterus > Galeopterus variegatus. Next base: position 186,145 of record NW_007729231.1, on the reverse strand, counting down.
TGTATTTTTTATTTCATTGAATGAATTCTTCAGCTCAGTAAGCTCTGCTAAATTCTTTTTCAGGACATTGATTTCCTTATACATGTCTTCTTTCAGGTCCTGTTTACTTTTCCTCATTTCATCATGTTGTCTAGCTGAGTTCTCTTGTATTTCATTTAGTTTCCTTAGAATTATCACTCAAAATACTTTGTCAGACATTTCAAGGGCCTCTTGTTCTATAGGATCTAAAGCTTGAGAGTTATTACCCTTTGGTAGTGTACTTTCTTGATTTTTCATATTTCTGGTATCTTTCCTTTGATGTTTAGTCATTTTGGCATGGGATTTCATGATCCACTGGTTCGACACTATTGTCTGGGTAGGATCCTACTAGTACTGCCAAGTTGGCACTGCTGCCTCAATGTCTGCTCGGTCGCCCACTGGTGCCTCAGGCACATGGTTGCTTCGGGTGTCAGGCCTTTCCTGGAGGCACCTCTCTGGTTAGCATGCACTTGGCTGGGCTGGGGATGGGGTCTGATGGCGGCAAAGCTTGCCTGCTCAGTTGTGCACTGGTGCTATGTGGTGTGTGGTCTCCATGGATCTCAGGCCTCTCCTGTGGTGCACCTGTCTGTTTGCCTTGCACTCGGCCAGGCTGAGGATGGGGTCCTGTGGCAGCGAGGCCTACCTGTTTGGTCCTTACTTTCATTCTTTTCACATGGATATCTAATTTTCCTGACACCATTTGCTGAAGAGACTGTCCCTTTCCCATTGCATATTCTTGGCACCGTGTCAAATATCTGTTCACCACATATAAAAGGCTTTATTTCTAGACTCTCTATTTTGTTGCATTGCACTGTATGTCTGCTTTTATCCGAGTACCATGAAGTTTTGTTTACTATAGCTTAGTAATATAAATTGAAGTCAGGAAGCATTATGCTTCCAGCTTTTTTCTTGCTCAAAATTGCTCTTGCTATTTGTGGTCTTTTGCAGTTTCATATGAATTGAGATTTTTTTTTTTCTATTTTTGTAGAAAATGTCATTGGGATTTTGATGGAGATTGCATTGAATTTGTACATCACTTTGTATAATATGAACATTTTATCAATATTAATTTTGTCAGCTTTAATTTCTTTCATCAGTATTTTATAGTTTTCAGTGTACAAGATTTTACCCCCTTGCTTAAGTTTACTGTTAAGTATTTTATTGTTTTTGCTGCTATTTAATTTTTAGTATACAGGGCTTAGCATGATTAACTATCTCTCAACATATAATCTGAATCTTCTAAGAGAAGGGTATGATTGACTGAGACTTTGTACTGTGCTTCTGTGCTAAAATTAGGGCCATGCTGAAGAAAGTATTTTGATAATGTCACATGGAGAAGAGAAATATCTCATGGTATAATCACAATTATATAAGAAGGATATAACATCAACCAAAAATAAGCACAGATTCCTTTGGTCATTTGCAAGAGAACTAATAGAATATGACAACTTTTATGCAAAGATCATTCGTAGCTGTTACAGGTTACAATAGCAACAATTTCCATACTAAAAAAATGTCTAAAAATTTTCAATCCTGGAATCCAATGGTAATGCTTATTACAGTTGTATATTATTTTATAGGTTCTTGTGAATTTCATTTTCTTCACCAAAGTTTGGCATGAGAACCCATATTATTTCTTTCTTTCTTCCTCTGGTATCCCTCATGATGCTGACAATTATAATGTCTCTAATTATGGTACAAAACATCATTTTTGAGAACATATTAAGAGTTATAGTTATAAAAGGTTTTTAAGAGTCATACATATGAAAGAGAATGGTTGCTAAATCTTAGTATTTCTTTGGAAGGATACTTAATGACCAGAATAAAAAAATGAGGTAACAAAAAATCAAAGACTCTATTACATGAATTTTTAAAAGAAATTATCAGATGACTCAACAGGTTTGAGTATGGACACAGGGTTTCATTGAAACATCTGGGAATAACAGGCCAGATCAGTCAGGGGGAAAAAAAAAAAAAAAAAAAAAAAAACCTCGAGAATTGGCTAAAATACATAAAATATTTGTTTTGTTTTTAAGAGTTATACATGATGTATATAGGAATTATTCAACAAATCAAAAAATAAAGAATACAATGAAAAACACAGATTTTACTCAAAAATAACCTTTTTCTTCACTTTAGTGTAGTGCCTTCTGATATTTTATATATGATATATATAATGCATATTATTATCCATAATATATAATTATGTATATATAGTACCAGAAGGCACTACACTAAAATGAAGTGTAAAGATATTCACATATATTTTTCTATTATCATTCATATTACTAATAACAGGATGAACAATAATGTTTTGTGTACTGAATTTAACAATAAGAAAATACTTTATAAATATACTATAAACATGATTACTACTACTATTTATTTAACTTGTCTCCATTGCTACCCTTTTAGGTAGCTTTACTTTTTTGGAATAATACAAATACTTTTCTGGGTAAACATAATTCTACCCAAATTTTTGAATGTATGTCTGAATATGTCCTTCTTACTGGTTTCTACAAAACTAATAATTGATCTACAGATATGTGGTAAACATCTATTGATAAAATTATGGAAAATTTAAACTACCATCTTACAAACTGAATTATGTACCCACAAAATTCTTATGTTGTAACATTAACCCTTAATGTGACTGTATTTGGAGATAGGGTGTTTAGGGAGTTAATTAATTTTAAATGAGTTTTTTTTTTTAAAGAAAATGTAACTCTAATTATTATTAATTTTTTTACATTCTAGGATGTTGTTGCAGAGCAGTTGGGTGGGAGGGGGAGAGGGAAAAGGAAGGAAGTCGGATGGAAGAAGGAGGAAGGAGGAGGGGTGGGATTGAGACTTCTGGTAGCCCCAACACTCCCACAGGGGAGACCAGGGCAGCTTCCACTGGTGGCTTGGTCATTGCTGGTCTGGGGGCAGATGTCAAGTGGATGTGGTAAAAGCCCTCTCCTTTGAGGAATTCTCTAAGGCATACATGTAACTGATGAGTGGATAAACAACTCTCACTGGTCACACGTCAGAAGTGACATGAATGCACAGGACAAAGAGTTATTGAAAAGTTCACCAACAGTAGTATGAAAAGATGGCCATTTGCAAGCTATGAACAGAAGCGTCAGGAGAAACCAACCCTGATGGAAACTTGATCTCAGACTTCTGGTCTCCAAAACTGTGAAAAAATAAATATATGTTATTTAAGTCAGCCAGTCTATGGCATTTTTAAATGGCAGCCTGAACAGACTAAAACAACCATTTGCATGGAATAAGAATACAGTTTTAGCTGTACCTTTACTGATATATTTGGCTTTCTATTTTAGTAAGAAAAATTATGTATTCATTATAATCAGCATTTTCTTGATTACTACTGAATTTAAGTATTTGAAAATAAAAGATTTACATTTATTTTTATGTAAATCGTCTTTAGCTATTCTTTGTTCATTTACTACTTGAGTCTTAGAACTTTTCTAAGACTTTGTCTTAAATTGAGTTTTTTATCCTTGTAATATCTTTACCAAGATTTACTTAGTTTGCTCTTTTTATCTATATCTACGTCTGTATCTATATCTATCTTTGTATAAAGAAGATTTCCAAGTATTTAAATGCTCTTTATGATCTGTAGAAAGTTATATCTGATATATAAAGATATATCTGAGAAAGATATGCAACTATGTATTTTATAATTTTATATATAAAAACTCTCAGTAAAAGAGTATCAACTTATTAAAGAATATTACCTCCTGGAATTTAGTTATGGTTTAGTTTAAAAAATAAGGAATATGTTTCTATTATAATTTATTGAGTAGTCTTCTCATATGGCTTGGACATTGCTACCTTTATCATGTCACAAACTGGAACATATGCTGTACTTATCTTCTGAGCTATTAATTGTTTGACATAACTAGATTTTTAGGTATCAATTTGTTAATTTAATTTAGCCATTTAATGTCATCTTTATCCTTACTACTCATCTTTCTCAAATTCATACTTCCTGTTGTTGTCCATTAATTCTTTATTTTTTAAAGTAAATTCTAACTGACTTTTGGTTTAATTTTAGAGTAATTTGACCCACTGGGCAAATAAAATAAAAATAGAGAAGAAAACTGCATTTTCAATAACATGGAAACAGCCCCAAACCTCCAACATAAACTATGGAAAATATCTGCCACATAGAGTGAAAGGGAGACCAAAATAAAGGTACATATTGAGAACCAACCGACAATCAAGTGAAGTACAGATAGTTAGAAGGTTAGTGAGAACATATTGCAAGGCCCATGCAATAATACTTTTATTGAATGAACGTGATTTAGTAATGACTGTGGGCTATAAAAGGTGTGTGAGATACCACGTAGAAATTGTCACAGGAAGAGAAAACTTTTGAAAATTTGTTTTCTGTGACCTGAAATAAATTTAAAACAATAGGTCAGACTTCTGGCTTCTTGTAATGTAACCCAGATGGCCTTTATTTTGGATTGTATTAACTTTATAAATCAATTTTGTGAGGCTTGCTATGCTTTTATGAGGACTATTGAGTTAAATCTAAGAGCAACCCAGTCTCTCCATTTACTTATTCTCTCTCAGGTTTTGTAGGGGCATAAAAGGATATTGAAAAGGCAGCCAAAAACCAGAATACACAAAAAGTTTGAGGCCATGATAAATTTTGGATTTCATAAAAAAATATTTTGAGCAGTTATTTTAAGGGATTTGAGTAGATGAATGCATAATTTTACTTATATCTTAAGAACTTCAATCTAGCTTTTCTGTGGATAATGGATTAGGAGTGAGAATGATGTGGATTGTGAGCAGGAAGACTAATTAGTAGTTCAGATGAGAGATTATGAGGGTATATTATTCTGCTTCTGTTGCTTATAACAGAAATAATTGAAACTGTGTAATTGTAAGGGAAAAATATTTATTGTTTATAGTTTCTGGAAGTCCAAAGTTCAGAGAACACATCTGGTGAGGGCCTTGGTGTTAACTCTACACAGGGTCTTACATGGCAGAAGGCATTGCTAGAGAGAGAGAAAGCTTCTCACATGCACTGCTTTTCAAGACCTCAGAACCACTCCCATGACTGTCGTCAAACCACCAAATGGATTAATCAATTCATTAGAGCATTGTCCTCGCAATCTAGTCTTCTCTTCAAGGTTCCACCTAACAATTATCATAATAGGATTTCTCACCCTCAACACTGGTACAAGTGGGGATTAAGCTTCAGTGACTTTGGGGGGACATTCAATCCACAGCAGAAAGGATTCATACATTTTTTATTAATTCAACAACTATTTATTAAGTAGCTATCAGGTGTTTGCGACTGTTTTAGGCATTATGAATGCAGGGGAAAACACAATAGGTATAAAATTCCTGATCTAATTGAGCTTATATTCTAGTAGGAACAATAGAAAATAAATATCAAGTAACAAGTTGTGATGAGAGCTATGCAAAACCCGGTAAAAGCATAGAGTGATAGGTGGTGTCATTACCAAGGGAGTAGACATTCCTGAGTAGGGTATAATTGAACCTCTATGAATTGAGGGAACAAATCACAAAACAATTTGAGGAAGACAGGAAACAGCAATGCAAGAACCCTGAGGCTGGCGATTTTCACCTTACAGATAAATGATAAATTGGTTGTGGGTGGCAGTAAAAATCCACTTGCTCTCAAATCATGTAGATGTTATTCCAATGTCCCCTGATAGTTAATGTTGCCGAGGAAAATTTGAAAGCCACTTGAAGTAACTTTTATTTCCACTATTTGATACTTAGAATATTTAAAATACCATTTTTCAAAAGTTTATTACTGTGTTTCCCTGTAGGATCCTTTGCATTAACTTTCCATGGAAAACAGCAAGGTCTTTCATTCTGCATGTTTACTTTTTTTTATTAGCTTTAGATCATTTTAATCAATTTAACTTTTTGTTAAATTATTTTACAACTGCTATATTTTCCTTCTTAAAAACACCTAAAACTGGTTGCTGGGATTCCCACTCTCTGTTTTAAAAAATTATCAAATTTTCATTCATAATTTTTATATCTCCACATTATTTGCATTTCAAGGTTTCCCGTATCAAACATTTAAATTTTTTGATGTCAATTTTATTCTTAACTACATCCAATGCTATTGAAATTTTAGTTCTGTTGAGATTCTTGTATTGCCTGTTTCTATTTCAATCTCAGCATATTGTCTTCTTATCTGACCCTTCTCTCCTCAGCCTTTTCCCTTTTTCTTGGCTTGTATCCCTGTTCATGAAGGCCATTTCTTTTTGCATCCTGTTAGTAATACCATTCTTTACCTTACATAGTGCTTAGCAAGATTCCACTAAGAATAATTTTGAAGAATCATTGGTCCAACTCCAGTCTTTTGACAATTTCTCTGCCGCTGTCTTCTCCATACAGGCTTCATTTTTTACTTGCAATTATCTTTTAATTTAGCTTATTTTCATGATTGATTCCAATCTGGTACTTAACCCTTTATACCCTCATAAACCCTAGTTTGATAGAACATTTACAAACAGCTATAATTTATGTTGGATCTTTTTATTTCTTCATTAATGGTTGCCTGGATGCTGAAGACACCACGATAAATGAGACACATACCCGGTTGCCAAAGTGATAAATATGCAAACACATAATTTCAACTCTTTGTTATAAGGACCATTGTAGAGAAGTGTACAAAATGTGTTAGAGCATAAGATGTGCACCTAACTTCCTAGAGTAATCATGGGGAAACAGCAGAGTGTGGGTCATTTCAAGCAAAGGGAACAACATCCTAGAATGTAAAAAAAATATAAATTAATAGAATTACATTTTCTTTAATGTAATTAAAGAAATTAATTACAGAATTTAATTAATAGAATTGCATTTGCTTTACTTTAGCACCCATTGTATCCGCTGAAACAGAGGACTTCAAATTAAACCCTTGAACCCTTTTCCACTCTAATTTACTTATGTGTCTCCAACACCTCTCCTAACATCTAGTATTAGGAAATATTTGTTGAGCTGAGCTACATGTTATATCTACCATAATGAGGATTCTACTGCTACTTACAATTAATAGTTTCCATAATACAGAGGTGTTGGGAAAATATAGGAAAATGGTCAGGGCCCTCAGATGTTCAGAATCTTGTCGAGCATTTGATGTAAATATGCACATGCACCCAGGTGTTCCTTGGTTATTGTCTGATGTAATTGAGCATGTGCACCCAGGTGTCCTGGGTTATGGACTTAATTATAAAGGACAAGTGGCTCTGATCCACAGCGTCCCCCCACCCCTGGGATGCCACTACTGCTACTAGAGGCTGTTGCTGCAAGCTGTTGCTGCCAGTGCTCCCAGGACCCTCCAAGAGGCCGCTGCCGCCACTGCCAGACCTGTAAGCTGCTGCTGCCATTGCTGAGGACTGAGCTCATGTCTTCTTCCAATGGCTCCCAGGATCTTTCCCAATTACCCAGCCTGGCGTGTGAGGGGGGACCCTCCAAGAGGCGGCTGCCGCCACTGCCAGACCTGTAAGCTGCTGCTGCCATTGCTGAGGACTGAGCTCATGTCTTCTTCCAATGGCTCCCAGGATCTTTCCCAATTACCCAGCCTGGCGTGTGAGGGGTCTGGGGACCCAGTCTGTACAATGGGTTTGAAGGGTCTGAGCCCTAGCTCTGGCGATATAAATGCAAACTTAGTATAACTAAAACAATGAAACATTTTGGCTTTAGTTATGATTTGCCTTACTCGACAACTGGCGTAGTCACATAGCTTTACAAGAGGACACTAAGAAGAAGAAGGTGAAAGATGCTAATTAGCAGAAGTAGGGGAAACAATTTGTGTGTGTGCCACACATGTGCTGTGGTTCTCGAGGATTTGATACGATAGGATCTTCAAGACACCTACATTGATTGTTAATACTAGATACCTTAAATGGAACAACTCTTCTAAAACATATGGAAGCCAGGAACTTGCCGAAGAGCTTATTCATTATCTCTTGGAAGCTGCTTCCCTGAAAAAATCCTAGTGTATTTAAGCAATTTATGCTGCCGCAGGTATTGGGTAGGGCACACGTTCACTTCTCCCTTTGCCTGAACTCATTCTATTACAGAAGTGGAGTATGTCATTCCCCTGTTTGCTTGTTGGACTCATTCTGTCATAAAAGGTCAGAAAGCAAAGTAGTTTAGAATGTCAATAGGTGTTTAAAGTATTTAATTTCAGCAAGAACTCCCCCCACCCCCCGCCCTGATCTTAACTATCAAATACCAAACTTTGCAAAAACTGACTTTTTGGCTGTGTGCTAAAAGGCAGGGCTATTGCCCAGGGCTGTTTCACTCTTATTGATTAGGGCTTGGTAGATCACGGTGTGGAAGAATTAATTAAATAACCAAGAGCTGTTTGGAAGAACATGCACTTCGTGTACTTAATGACTGGTGATGTGAGTGTGAACAGATAGGGTTTATTGTAATTCAAGTTGCACCTTTGCCGACTATCAGGTTAATTAAATACATGTGGAATTTCTTTTCTCAAGATGTGAAGCTTCAAACTCGAATAATTTGCTTTTTAATATTCACACCCACACTAATGTATGATAAGTAAAAAAAATGCATGTTTGTCCATTTTCCCTAGCAAAAACTATTTCTACCTTAATTAATCTTTATTTTTCCTTCTATGATTTGACAAACACACATACATCATTACCAATTTCATTGGGGATACTTATTAATTAGCAGTTCTATTTTTGTCATCCCTAACTTAAAAAAAACAATATTTTTCTGTAAAATGGGTTTGAAGATAAAGTAGCAAAGCATAATTTTGTAAATTTTCTGTAACTCATTTGCAATATAGTACTAAAATGTAAAATATTGTTCTCATTTTTATTTTAAGAGAGTTGATATTCTTATTCCATTTTTAGTATTCTGACCAGATGATTTCTTTCAGCTATCATTTTTAAAAATGCATAAAACTAAATTAAAAGTTGCAAAGACTTTGGGGATATAATAAGTAATCATCTGTGAGATGTGATTAAAAACTTTAATCATAACACTTTCACCAACATTTTTGCTAGATACGTAATGAACAACACTCTAATACTAAAATTTGTAACATTCTCCTTCACATTATTGCCAAAAACAATATTTTACGAAAACATTATGTAGCTGGACAGTACAAGTATGTACGTCAAGTGATTAATATCTATATTAAATATCATCATTAAAGATGAACTGGTTAGGAGACCTGAAATCTGAAAGAACATTCGAAATTGCAAATTTGAGGTGCCCAGTAGGAGACAGGTTCCCTACTCACATGATTACCAAGTCTTTTCTTTGTTTATAAAAGACCCATTTTGTTACTTTTGCCACATACATCCATATTTTGAAATACTTTACCAAACAAAATACATTAATTCATTAATTATGTCTTTATTAGACTATAAGAAGGAAAAGCAAATAGATGAAATACTGAGATAACTGCCATAAATATTTCTGAGCAGCATGAAGTAGCTTGTTAAATATCCATCACTGATAGAACAGTATCGGTAGTGGTGCAAAGGAAAGAGGCCAGGTTTCAGGACCAGAAACATGTGGGTTTACTTTTGTGTTCTTATATGTATATAAATGTGTGATAATATACAGGTGCCTTACTTCTGAGCCTTTAGTTTTTTCATCTGAAATATGAGAATAGCACTTTGTCATAGGTAGTATATTGTAAAAATTACACCTAGCTGAGACAGGACAAACAGGCACTAAATGACTGTAAACTATTATCATTATTTTTGATTTAGGCAATCATTTACTTTCTCTGAGCTTCATTTTATTGTCCTTTATAATTCATCATACCACCTTGCTGGGTGATTAGGAAGATTAGTAATTGTAGGAAAAGTGAAGATAAATGGTCAGGGTCCCTCAGGGGTTTTGAATCTTGCTGAGCATTTGATGTAAATACATAACTATGCACATGTGCCCAGGTGTTCCTTCGTTATTGTCTAATACAATTGTGTGTGTGTGCCCAGGTGTCCTGGGTTATTGAACTTAAGTATAAAGGATGAACAGCTCTGATCCACAGTGCCCTCAGGACGCCCGGGGAGGCTACCTGAGCCCACATCTGAATAAAGCCTACTAATTTTTACCCCTGGTTCCCAAGATCTTTTTCCTATTACCTAGCTTGTGGACCTGCAGGTGAGGGTTTTGTGACCCAGTCTGTACAACGTGTTTGTAGGGTCTGTGCACCCTAACCCTGGCAATACAGTAATACTTTATATAAATAATCTACTTTGTACTTGGCACAAATTAAGTGCTCATAAATGATAGCAAAGACATTGTTTTACTGCTGATATTTTAATTAACCTTAAACTATTTAAGAAACATTTCTTGAATGCCTGTTCCATGTCACGTTCCAGGTGATGGTGATACCATGGTGAATGTGCTATACTAGGTCTCTGCCTCATGAAAATTAAGATTGAGTGGGGGAAAGACATGGAACAATTGAGTGTAAGTGGAGTGAAGCTCGTTGCAGGGAAATCTAAACTATTTAGGGGGAGATCAGGGAAAGCTTCTCTGAGATGACATTTATATTGAGTCTCAGAAGATAAACAAAATTAGGGCCGGCCCGTGGCTCACTCAGTAGAGTGCGGTGCTGATAACACCAAGGCCCCGGGTTCGGATCCCATATAGGGATGGCCGGTTCGCTCACTGGCTGAGCGTGGTGCTGACAACACCAAGTCAAGGGTTAAGATCCCCTTACCGGTCATCTTTTTTTTTTTTTAAAAAAAAGAAGATAAACAAAATTAGCTAGGAAAATAAATGGTATACAAAGCTTCATGAATGATAATGGTTAGAACTTAACCTTAGGTGTTCAGGGAGGGCTTCCTGGAAGGAATCAAATGCAAACCTAGACCTGAAGAAAGAGTAGGAGCTAACAGCGTGAAGCAGAGTATTGGATGGCCTGTGGAGAAGAGGAAGAGATACCAGATTTATCCTTGAAATGGCCTTTATAGTCCTTACTGACCCAGCCAGCCTCCCTTCCCTCACTAGAGCTGCAGTGAACAATAGGATATGGTTATATATCCTGTGCTAGAGTGACAGTGAACCCTAAGATAGCAGTTACAAAGCAGATTTCAGTCTTGCTATTTAGACTGGAATCCCAGTTCTCCCATTCACAAGCAGCATAGTTTAGGCAAATTACCTAATGTCTGTGTGCCCCAGTTTATTCAGCTGTCAATGAGGATGATAAAGTAATGCCTATCTCATATGGTTTAGGAGTAAGAAATTTAATATATTCAAAGGGTTTAGATTACAGCCTAGTGTATACTAAGTATTCGATAAATGTTACTGCTTTTTGATTGTGTGTCCCCCAAACCTTGACCCCCACTGTGACAGTGTTAAGAGGGTGGGAAATTCTATAATGGTAATTGAAAGGTAGGGCTATGAAGAGATTGTAGGACCATGCCATAGTGAATAGATTAAAAATGGTGGTCATGGGTGTGGTTTTGAAGGCTTTAAAAGGAGAGTGAATGAGGAGGTTAAGTCTTTCTCTGCTCCACCACTTTTGCAATATGACACTCTGCCGTCACTGTCGCCACCACCAAGGTTCTCACCAGATGTGTTCCCTGGACTTTGGTCTTCCAGCGTTAGAAACTTTAATCAAAAATTTTGTTTTCTTATAAATCACCCAGTTCCAACTATTTTGTTATGAACAACAAAAGGACTAATACATTTACCTATTATTATGATTAATTTATATTCTCAAACATGCCTTGCTGTCTCCACGTGCTGTTCCCTCTTCCAGGAATGCTCTTTCCTTTCCCCTCTTAATCTACTTATTTCTTATTCACACTTTAAATCTCAGCTGGTCATTGAAACCTCGGGAGTATATAACACAACACAGTGAGAATGCAAATAGTGAGAGGAGAAATTGCTTAGCAGAGAGCATTAAAAAATGCCAGCATTTGAGGTTTTGGGAAAGGAAGAGAAATCAGCTAAAAAGCCTGAAATGCATAGCCTAAGAGGCTGGAAAAATCAAGAGAATGGTGTCATGGGAAAAAATGGAAGAAACACATATAAGTAAGAAATAACTGTTACCAGTGTTAAATATTTCTTAGAGTCCATGCTATATATATAAAGTCTAAGTAGGTTATTCATTGGTGTTAGAGACATGGACATTATTGGTGACATTAACAAGAGGAGCTTCAGTGGTGTGGTAATGGAAGAGATATTATTGTAAATTAAAGAATGATTAAAAGATGAAGAGAGGGAAAATAACTTCATAAAATATTTTGGTATTTGGCAGAATTAGACTCCATACTTACCCGTTGATTTTAGAAGTTTCCTGGCTGTCTTCACAAACTAGTTTCCATATAAGCATTAGAATCAGTTTGCCCAGATTAAAAATTATTGGGGAGTGATGTCAGCAGTATGGCAGAATAGGAGTCTCCCACTTGTGTCCCATCATGGCAACAATAATTTGGCATCTATCCACAGATAAAAGTGCCTTTGTGGGGTTTTTGGGATCCAGGTAGGTGGTTGTAAAAGCCGAAGTAAGCCCAAGACCAAGAAGGGCCATGTTGAGAAGGCAGGCCCATGCACAAGTGGCAGAATCACAGACAAGTAGTGCAGGCATTAAACCTGGAAACAGCCCCATCCCCCTGTGAATTTGGCTCAGCCCTGCTCAGCCTTGGTACTACTAACAGCACCACCTTCAAAAGAAACTGAGAGGATCCATGCCTACCTGTGCCTTAGGTAACTGGTCTGACTGACTAAGGTGTGTTTGCAAACCCTGAAGCAGCATTATGACCTGGCTCCAGCCCCATTCAGCTGTACTGTGGGGGTAGTCTTGCTCACAAAGGAAATCAGTAGTAAGCCTGGCCATCCATACCCACAGAGGCATGCCTGCAAACATCAGTCCAGGCTGTGAACTCTGTTTCCTCATATCAATAAGTAGATCACACTCTGCTTTGATTCCAGCTCATTGTTCTGCATTCACAAACTCTTCCTATGTCAGAGAGAAGAGAAATTGTTCAGATTCTCCTAATACTTTGTAGGCTGAATAACTTGTATTAACACATGGGCATTGTCTTAGGCCTTTCAGGCTTCTATAACAAGATACCATAAACTGGGTGGCTTACAAAGAACAGAAATTGATTTCCCAAAGTTCTGGAGGCTGGAAAGTCAAAGATGAAGGTTTCAGCAAATTAGGAATCTGTTGAAGTTCCTCTTTCTGGTTCATGAATGGGTTTTCTCACTGTGTCTTCATATGGTGGAAGAGACAAGGCATCTCTCTGGGGATACTTTTATAAGGGAACTAATCCCATTTATGAGGGCTCTGCCCTCATGGTCTAATCATCTCTCAAAAGCCACATCCCCTAACCTAATCACATTGATAAGTAGGTTTGAACATGTGAATTTGGAGGAAAACATACAGACCATAGAAGAAACCTTGTGTAATATGTTGTAAATTTGTAGGTCTTATTTAAACCTTCCATTTTAGCTGGCTTTCTCTGACACCACTCTGGTAGGGGAAATGGGGAGCACTGTCTCCTTATTGCCAGTTGGGGGTAGAAATCCAGGTTGACCACTTGGCCTCCATTGCTATCTGTGAGGTGGGATAGTAGTTTCAACTTGCCACTAGATGTCTACTGGTACCTCCTTGGATTGGGGAGTATAGTGCCTCATTATTGCTTCTCATGTGACCTCCACTAACACCACTGCTGAAGTAGCCTCATAACATCTGAGTGATATAAATGTACAGTAGGCTTCTTCTGCCAACACCCCTGCAAAGAGTTGTAGGGATGACTTGTTACTGCTAAGTGGGAATATAAGTCCATTCTCTCAATGTGAACTCTACTGACACTGCAGGAGTAGGAGCTCATCACCTGGCAGGGATGAAAATCCCAACTGCCTACTTGGCCTTCTCTTATACCACAAATATCCATGTGTTGGACCATCTTGTTATAGCCAGATGAGGGTAGAAACCTAGCATCCCCCTCAGCCTTTGGTATCATGGGTGGGTGTGGAAATGGCCTTTTTTTTTTGACAGGGGATGGGGGGAGTGATTGGCTAAATTAGATTTTTATCAAAGTTTTCTGTCTTGCTAGGCTACCTCTCTCCTAGTTCTTTTGCTACGGAGAGCAGAATTTTGTTTGGGCTCTTTTAGTCTGTGCTTGTTGGCGTTTTCAAGCTGCTGGCTCCTTCAGCTGCAAGTCTGGGATACATGATGCATAAAAAAGAAGAAAAGAAAAGAAAAGAAAACTTAGGGAACTCCCCACCATCATTCTTTGCGTGCTGAACCCTCTAGACAGTCTTACTATTTCTTTCCATCATTCAAAATGTTCTTATGTTTGTTTTATATATAGTATCCAGGGTTTTTAGTTGTATTTAGCAGGAGAAATAGTCAAAATTAAATTTATTTTATTTTCCAGGTAAAAGAGAGAATTTATGTTAGACAACTACTTCAAGTTAATAATTCGCATGACAATTGTTTAGATAAAAAAAAATTGTGAAAGTGATTAAGTTAGTTTTAATAGTTGAACCACTGATATTTACATTCACACTTTTGCCAAGACGCCTATTATTCTTGTGTTTTTACTTTTCCTAGTTTTTTTTTTTTTTTTAGAGAAAAACTGTGTATTAGATTTCTCAGTATCTCATGTATTGTTTACTGGACCTATCAATGTACTAAGTATTTCAGAAATTCTTGCTGAATAAATACAAAGATCCTACTTATTCAACCTGAATTGAGGTGAACTTTGTTTTAAACTCTATTTTTCTTAATTTTGGGGTAATTTTATTAATAATTTTATCTAGATTATTGGTAAACATTTCTTACTTTTACAACTTGTACATAGCTTGATGCTAATACATGGATTAGAATGCTACACCAAGGCACCCATGGAGCCACATAGGTGATAGAACTGTCTGTTTAAAAACTGGCTGTCTAGGCAATTCAGAGTCCCTTTGAAATTCTATAGATTTGCAAATAAGAGCTGGCCAAAAATGTTTTTTGTTTGTTTGTTTGTTTGTTTGTTTTTGGTGTTTTTTTGGAAGTAAAGTTTTGAGAGCCTGCTCTTGGTTCACAGCAACTATATTCAGCTTCACCCATCACCTTGAAGTTAGTCTTCCAACAGTCAAAGACACTAATAGCATTTTCTTTTCTTCATTGATTTTTCAAACTGAATGAACAGCCTTCCTCTGACTGGCACATGCTATTGTGCCATGTTGAAATTCTTCCTAGCCCCCTCTATTACCCTGTGATATACTACTCAAATCCCTAATTACTCTTCCGGCAACTGCTATGGCAGCTAATAAAATGGTTTTGCAGGCTCAGACTGCCACTCTTCTTCAACAGCTATATATTCTTTCACTGTTATGTCAGTTTCCACATGCTTTCACTGCTTCACCTGTTGTTTCTAACACCAATCCCTTTCATTTTTCTCAATTATGCTTTACTAGTATTTTAGTTAAACTTAGAATGGAAATTCATTCAGTGTGACACATTAACATGGCTTAAACTTGAAAACAGTTTGATTGTATACTTAGAAGTTCAGTTCAATTCAGGTTGAATAAGTAGGCTCTACTCTGGTAAATTATACAAAACAGCTCTGTTAGGATCTTTTTGTGAGTAATCAGGAACAAACTCTATAGAATCACAAAATTATGTTGACAATGGTGGAGCACTATTACGTGGGGCTTTAAACTATTATGACAGGTGGTCCTGTAGGAGGCCTAAGACCAACATTTTGAATATGCTGTTTTCTTGTGTTGGAGGATTAGTTAACCAGTTCACAAATTCACTCCCTTTTGCCCCACTGGATTTTAACCATAATTATAAGAAATGTTAATTTAAGAGCTAATGTGTGCGGTGAGAAAAGAATGGTCTTTGGGTTGAAACAGATGTGTATTCAATATTCAGTCTCCTCACTTATGGACATGTGGCTTTAGGTAAGTTACTAAGACATCTAATCCTGAGTTATCTTTAAAATAAAGATAATAAATACAGATTAAAATAATATATACAGTCATCCCTTTGTGTCTGTATGTTCTACATATGGATTCAACCAACTGCACGTTGAAAACACTAAAAAAAAATGTACCGAACATGTACAGACATTTTTCTTGTCGTGATTCCCTAAATAATACAGTATAACAACTAATTATATAGCATTTGCATTATATTAGGTATTAAAAGTAATCTAAGGATGATTTAAAGTATATGGGAAGATATGTATAGATTATGTGCAAATACTCTGCCACATTATATCAGTGACTTGAACATCCACGGATTTTTGTATTTGCCAGAGTTCCTGGAACAAATCCCCCATGGATACCAAGGGACAACTGTATATAATTACTGGTAAATGGGGTTTAATACTTTGGAGACAATGAAAAAATTGAGTTACATAATGTATTGGTTGTAATAATATTTAAAATATTAATATATAACATCTATTGAATACTTATAGTGTGTCAGGCACTGTGAAAAAATGCTTTACATGGATTATCCTATTTAGTTCTCAAAAAAACTCTTTGGTACAAATTCTATCATTATGTCACTCCTGATTAAAGAAACTGGTACTCATAGAATATGTATAAAATAAGAAGTCATATAGATAGTAACAGTCAGACCCAATGTTCAAATCCAGGTACATCTAACTTAATTTCTAAGCCCATGCTATTCAAGCATGTATTGTGCCACCTCTCATCAGCCTAAGTTGCTTTGCCTCAATCATGATGTACTCAGCACTGTGCTGAAATCAACTATCAACTGCATGTAAGTGGAGCTAGAAAGAACATAGCAGCAGCTTTCCTCAAATGTTACAAGAGACAAAATTATATACTGTAATTTTTAAATTATACAAATGAATTCTATAAGTATTCCAAATAATTAATAACTCGGTGTTTAGGAATTTTAATCACTGTATCCATTGAACTAGTCCCTTGTGCTATAATATTAGAAAGTCTTTCTTTGTAGCACATGGACAGACTGGCCATAAAAAACTAAAACAAAGCATATATATATGAAAACATGCCCCTCTGAACTTAGTACATCCATATAACCATAGGCTTAAGACTTCATATTCACTATATCTGCTTCCATATAATCCCTGGTTATATTCTGATTTCTGATTTCCAACATAATAGCTAACTATTCTAACATTACTTGCTTGTCTGGGTCAGTGGTACTCGGGCATCCTAATGAATGAGGGCTGTCCTCTTTTAAGCATCAGTTTACCAGTTTCAGTGGGTATGGAAGACTAATATGAGGAAGATTTGGGGTCAAACATAAGAATTATATTCTTTATATTACTGTCAATCCTTTTTATTCTTCGGACAGGGCCTTTGAACAGTTCAGAACCCTTTAGGCAATACTTGAATTTTTAGTTTGAAAATAGAGATTCATTTCAGGGCTTTGGCCAAGAGAGGTTAATAATGTGGGAACTAACCAGCCAGCGGTCCTTCTCTGCTGCATTTTTGACTCTCAGCCTGAACATGTATGGGTCAACACAAGTGTAAATGCTGGATATACCACTAATTTTGGATTATTAATAGAAATAGGGCCAGTAAACAAAGGGAACAAATATACATGATTTTCAACCTTCTTTGAAAGTAAGAGTTAAATTATCTGTGCCTCTATCCTTTATTAGAACTGTTAATTTTTTTATGGATAGATAGAGTAGACTTTCTGCTGTTTTGATGTTCTCTTCTCACTCTAAGTAGCCAAAAGGCTGCCACAGAAAGAGAGCAAGCACACAATCTGAATTACTGGTATTTAGATAATTAAGATCGACTATGCATTTTTCTCTGATCTTTTAATTATCACTTTTATCTCATAACTTTCCTATCATTTTAATATTTTTGTATCCCTAAATAATCATCATGGTAGAATTGTTCTTTCTCCCCATTAAGGTCACATTAATAAATGTGATACTGTCTTACTAAACATATCCTTTAAATTCTACATTTAAAAGAAGTTAGTATTCCATGTGTCTTTCTTTATCTGTTTTATTTTCTGGGGTATGTCATAAGATAGTATTGATGCTTTTGATCTTCTTGCTGTCTGGGGATTTGGTGAAAAGGCAAAAAAGTAAGTGTGCAGAAAAAAGGCATAAAATGACTCAGAATTTTCAAAAAGGGTAGATTTATATTCTCTTTTTAAAAATGGATATATAAATTCACATCTGGGGATTCCTATCTTTTACTTTCAGAGCATCTACCAGATAATTCACCTTTTCAGATTTCATCATATATTCTGTTTGTATGAATTAAACAGCATGTATTTTTTCTGTATATATTGAACAGGTAATTATTGGGAATCTAATGTGTTACAAGTGCTATAGGAATACAACTGAAGAAGACCCTGTTTCCTGTTCCAAGTAAGTAAGTTCAAAAACTATGGAGGGAGGAAAGTAGACATGTAAAAATTACTGAAAATTTTAAAAACAATACAAGACCAACTATGATATACACCAATAAAAATTAATATAATCAGTACCTTTCAATTTCAAATATGGTAGAGAACATTCACTGAATGTCTCTGCCACTGAAAAACAACAAATTATATGTGAAACTGTCTTCGTAATACATTTTACTTCTTAGGAGAGGAATTTTTCATAGGTCTCTTTCCCACCAAACAAATACAAGCTGAGCTCAGTATGTGGAAAGTTTAGCAGCAACTAAGTGTTAGAAGGAATGCTGTCTTGAGTAAAAAATGCTAATATCAGCCTCACATAGGGGAAGCTAAGTCTTGGGCCAGTGTCAAGATGGCAGAGTTTACCCTAACTGTCCTATAACACAGTGGGAACTTCTGAAGGACTACTGTGGTCCCAGAT
Source organism: Galeopterus variegatus (assembly GCF_000696425.1). NCBI lineage: Eukaryota > Metazoa > Chordata > Mammalia > Dermoptera > Cynocephalidae > Galeopterus > Galeopterus variegatus. The sequence continues at coordinate 167,324 of NW_007729231.1, read as the reverse complement.
CTCCAAGTAGAAACAAGCACAAATCCCCATCTGGAAAGGAGCATTTCCAATTCATTCCCCAGGGTTCTCATATTTTAAGATCCACCTAATATAAACACATAGTTGAAGACTGCCCAATGCACAACAAAACAATACATAATGCATTATTATAGGAACACTAACTCCAGACTTAACCCCCAAGAGGATTATATAATAGAATTATCTGACACTGAGTATAAAATTACTCTGCTGAAAATATTTGAGAAAATAAAAGTATCCAAAAATAAGTAATGAAAGACTATTGCAAGTAACCACGAGTGTTTTAAATGCAATGGAAATTAGAGACACAAAAAGGAACGCAATAGATATTGTAGACACAAAGCCTATATATGATTGCAGAAATAAAGTGATTCTATGAACAGATTAAATAGCAGATTAGAAACAGAAAAGGAGAGAATTTTGGGGGGAGGCAGGGGAGATAGTTTTGAAGAAGTCTCATAGAATGTAATCTAGAGAGACAAAGAAATTAAAACATGTCATTTTATGCAATATAGAAGGTAGAATGTCCAATAAAGTTCTAACCGGAAAAAGAGTAGGAAAATAGAGACTGGGAATACATACTATAAATAATAGTCTGGAGTTTTCTAGAACTGATGAAAGATATAAAATTCAAATAAGCACAGAATAGACCAACATAAATTAATTCAAGGCAATATATACCTAAACATATGTTAGTAAAATGGAAAAACATAAAAGTCAGAAAAAATAACTTAAAAGCCAGAGGAAATGATGACAGATGACCTACCAAAAAACTAAAATTGGCTGACAGCAGAGCTTTTAACAGCAAGAATAAATAACACAATACAGTGAGATGATATTGTCAAAGTACTGAGAGAAAACTCTCAATTAGGAGTGTGTCAGGTATCGTGTTTAGATGTACATGAATTATATAATTTAACACTTGCAGTGACCTTGGGTAATAGGTAATATTAATCTCCCCCAAAAATGGATGATCATTGAAATGCATAGTCTATTTTGCCCAAGCCAATGTTCTAGCTAATATTGGAGCTGATGGTGAACCCACATGTCTCTCTACCCTATGCTCTTCCATGTATGCAATGCTGTCTCCAGCCATAAAGATGCAGTATAATTTATTTTGTTTTGAGTAGAGATTCCTACTCTGTCTTTAGGCATATTTGCAATAATAGTTATTTATTCTTGTAACAGCTGTTTTATAAAACACTTTTATACAATGTGCAGGGTACTGCACCAGACATTGTGAGGAGCACAAAAATCAACACAATTCTATATTCCCCTTAAGAAGACTTTAGCATAGTAGAGAAAAAAAGATATTAAATTAATAAAGATATTACCTACAACACAGAAAGGGGTATAAAATGATTAGTTTTGTAAAAGAAAGTTAAAAGGCAATAGGAGATCAGAAGAAGGAGAATATACTTCCAACTGGAAGTGCTGGTGGAAACAGAGTGAAGGATTCTTAACAAATGAGGTAAAGAAAGTGGCATTTGGACAAACCTTGAACAACAAATAAGATTTAGTTATGAGATGATAAGAGAAAAGATCATCTTTAGAGGGGCAATGGGTCGAGGCACAAAGATATATGAGCATTATGGCCTGTGGTTTACTTTTGGATGTGGTTTACTTTGGATTCCTTAACCCTATGGTATGGGAAGAGGATGCATCGAACAGGAGTTCAAGAAGGTTGATAGAGATGGCCTTTGAGTAGGAACCCACTGCAGGTGTTTGAACAGGGTGGTGATAGGATCAGTGTCACAGTTTAAATGGATTAATGTAGGGGAAAGGAATATAGTCAAAGTGAATATCTAGACAAACTTCTCTAGATGAGAGGTATTACAAAGAACTGAATCAAATTTTCAGCAGTGGTAAAATCATAGATAGATAGAGATATCAAAATAGAATAAGATAGATAAAAGTAGCTACTAATGTTGTCCTACTGTATACTGAAGGTAAAACACAGGTCAACAGGAAACATTTCTGATGTTCACACACTGTGTGTGCCTTCACAGTTGGAGTCATACTGGCTTTCTGCATTTGTAAAACATGGAGAATGGATGGGTTACTCTTTTTGCCCAAGAGATTATGGGAAAAAAGACTGATGGTGGACACTGATGGAGATTCTTCTTTTATTGGAGCCTAGGAAAGCAAGTTACTAGACTAGTCTGTTTCTGAACTCTTCCATCCCCCATCAACGTGCACAAATAATCAAATGTAATTAAGTCATTTATATTAAATAAAGCAATTTATTCTAAGAATATTTCTAGAAGGATGGTGGGGAAATACAAATTTAATTCTAATCAAAGTACATCACATAACATAACAATACAATCACCAAGGTAACTCCATTCCTAGGAGAAAAGTTGTTATTTTCCAAATATCAGTGGACATAAATGATAAACAAGAAAATCAACACAATAAATTTAGAAATTTCAAATACTGAAGTCAAATTCTCCAAATATAATCTGTTCTTTAGTTCTTCTTTAGAAACCTTTTTGACAGACAGGTATCAAAATACAGGAGGGAATTTAAACAATTATGGGAAGCTGGAGATAACTGAAGGATGCTTATTTTTTGAGCAGCTGTCCTTAGATGGACATAAAAGTTATGGGCAATTTGCATGGATAATTTTTGTTTAATTATCTACTATAATCTTTAAATCAATATTTGTCTTGAAGACAAGGAAGATTTATAACAAGATTGCAGTCTTATAACTGAAATAAATTTAAATATAAAGTAACAGTTTTGTATTCATACAGTCCAAGTCCCAGTGTGAAATTTAATGACTGTTTTTTTAAGAAAATATATCTATGTTGTTTTGTTGCCCAAATGAGAAAAATTGCAGAAAACGATTTGTCTTATTTGCTTTGTGTGCTGTAGTAATGCCACCAAATTCCTTACCTTTTGTGCAGGCAAAAATATAATCTACATCTTTATTAAGAAAAAAAAAACACATAAAAAGAATTTATCTCCCAGATGTTGAGGTGGATTTAGTATTTCAATATTCTTTCAAAGCACTGTTAATTTCCTGTGGATATTTTTATGCTCTTACCTTATTCGTTGGCTCAAATCTCCAATGTTTAATTATTTCTTCCTTTTTCAACCAAGATAATACTTTTTAAGCTACTTTGGCTTTGTTTCTAATAACAATGTAATATGGAGTTTTTGAATCCATTTTATATTTTATTGATACTGCTCATAAAATTGTGAGTATTATAATGGGATGGCTTATGTTTGGGTTTGGAATTAAATACTCATAGATTCTTTGGCTAACTCAGAGACCCACTAAAATGCACCCACATCCACAAAAGAAAACCAATTTTTCTGGACTCTCTTAGACCAAACATTTCTATTATAGTCATGCTATTTACATTCAAAATACCTGAGCACGTAATCCCTGGTTCAAGTTTCTGCTTCTTCCTCATGTTAAACATGCTAAAATTATAACTGAAAAATATCTTGTAAAGGAGTTGGAAGAAAATATTCTGGTATTAGTTCTGGTGATAGGTCACTCTGCCCTTACATAGAGGATAAATTTCTTGATGACAGCTATTACTTATTGGTTTTCCTAGGGACCTGACCTAACACAGACTGGATTTTAGTAAATGAGCATTAGTTATAAATTAATTTATCGTTATTGTTGAGGCATTTTATTTCCACCTTAGAACATTGGAGAAGATAGGAAAAGATTAATTTCCTTTTGTAACATTCATATTCAAATTTACTTTGTTATCTAGGTAATTGGGTTAACCAGTTTGTCACAAGGACAAGTGTGGCTAATGTACAAGCAGTCATGAAAGAGAATATATACACATACCTAATAATTGTAGGTATCACACATCTCCAAGGTTTACCTGCTAATTATGGCCTTGCACCTCTAGTATTTTCTTTTGCTACCCCGTTCTTTATGAATATAATTTATTCTCATGTTCTCAGTTAACATTTCTATGTGGTTAATTCCAAAGCTAACTGTTTTTCATTTCTAATTGCCTACTGAAATCCTAACAGAACTTGAAAATCCTGACAGAACTTCCTTGCACTATGCAAACAACCAAATTCTGTTGTTTGCCCTGTCTACTTCAGCTCCTCTTGATTTCTCCATGTTCATTAAGGTTACCACAAGTTTCCAAATGTCACTATTCTTAAAATTAAGACTCATATTTTATTACTTTTTCTACAATCATCTTTTTTCCAGTCCTTCACCAAAACCTGTCCTTTCTTCCTTCCATTTATTCATAAAATCAGCTGTGTTTTTTTGCTATTTTACTACCAACACCCCAGTTCATATACTTCTCACATTTTGTCTGGGTTACTGGAATTGCCTCCTAAAGGGAATGCTTGTCGTTAGCTTCTTCCTCTTCAGGCCTGTAATGGATTTTCATTTGTAGGCAGTATCTTTGCCCATGTCATTGCTTTACATCTGTCATATTGAATGAAACTTTTGTTCTTGAAGACTGAGCACTAAGTACAACTTCCTCCACATAGGCGTCACCACATTATCCGTGGCAGAATTATATTTCTGCATTCTACCTTCTTATGGCTCTTTATCAGTGCCATCAACACACGTCCTAATTTATTTTTTGGTTTACTATATACACATTTTCTACCTCATAATAGATGACATTAATTAAATTCTGTTCTCAATTAAGAGAACAGAAGCATAAATATACTAGGTGATAATAAATAATCGTAGATGTATTTTTAAACATGGCCAAATGAAACTTGCTTTATTTACCAGTATCGAGAGAAGTTTTAAGATGATATTTTGTACCCAACATTAAAAGAACTCAGAATATTAGAGATGCAAGGGTCATTAAAGTTCACACATTAAAGATTTTCTGTACTTTACAGATGGGAAAACTAAAGCCCACTGAGGTTAAGTTACTTATGCAAGGTCACACAGCACATTAGTAAGTTTCCTTATTTTTACTCCAAAGATTCTAGTGAATAACAAGTAAATTGCATTCCAGTAAGTTTTACTCCTGATTAAGGCCTATTAAAAAAAAAAATCTTCTGTAAACATTCAATTTTAATAGTTTCTTTAATTTATTTTTATTTTTTATTATGAATATTCATGAGATACAAAGCTAATTGTCACCCCTTGTGCCCATGATGTAAGAGCCAGATTCCTACTGGGGGCATAACCATTACCAGAAATTACTTTTGTACCCCGTGTCCCCCACCCAATTATCCCCCAGCCCCCTTCCCCCTCTGCCCCTCACTCCAATTTGTAGCCCAAGGTATGCTCTCTCCTTCTGCAAGACCAACACACCACTGTGGTCTTTCTTTCCTTCCTTCTCTCTCCCTTAGATCCCACATATGAGTGACCACATGTGGTATTTATCCCTCTATGCTTTGCTTATTTCACTCAACTTAAGTTTCTCCAGTTTCATTTTTATTTAGAATATATTTACATTAACAGTTGTTATATCAGCAATGAATAATATACTCAGATGTATTTATAGGAGGAAAGTTTGCATTGTTTTATGATGAAAATTTTTCTGCTGAATGTTAAATGTTAAATGGTAAAATACTAAAAAATTAAAAAACACCTTGGCATTAATTCATATACTTTTGGGGAGCACTATTTAATACATTGAAGAAAGATGTTTTTCACCTGATGAGCTTTAATACACTTATGCAAATATATTTTATAACATATGAGGAAATATAAAATTTCAGAAACAATATGGCACACTGTGAAAAAGTAGTAAAAATTAAAAAAAAATCTACCACTAACCCAAGGACATGAATCATATGAAATATTTAAAAATCACATTTGGTAACCTTTAATATGAAACCAAATATGGTGGTTTTAAATTAGATTTCAATCCAGTGCTCTGTTCTTCAAACAATGCTACATATAGCCAGCCTTCTCTACTAAATGTACTTTTAAATAAATATGCTTCTCATTAAATGTCTTTTTCACAGAAGAACCTTGTTTCATGTTGTCTATAATAAACAAGATGAACTGCAATGTTATTTTCTTCCTCTTAACTACATCATCAGATTTTTTTGACTTTTACTTCTCTCATGAAATATTATTTTATTATCAAGCAAAATATAGCACAAAACATTTGTTCTTATTTTTCAATCGAGAAAATCTAGCTTTTCTCCTGTTTGGTTAGTTTTACATTTATTTCCTTCTATTTTTCTTTCTTTTATTTCTCTGTATATGAGAAGTATTCTGAAATATGCATTCAGTCTACCTTTCTCAGGTGGTCTCTTTTCCTGACATTCTGAAACAGGCTGTACTGCAGCTTTGAATTATGGCAAGATGTTCAAAGAGACTTTGCTCCAGTGGAGGTCCTTCAATAGTCTGGTTCTTACTTTTCAATTAAAATTAAAAAATAAAAATTACAGGGTGACCTTGTATAACAAAATCATTATATGTATTATGAGCTATCTTTTGAATTTGAAATCCAAAGATGTTCCTGACCTTCTTTGTATTTAATTTTACTTAAGCACTTGCAATTCTAGATAAATAGATTGGCAATGAAGATGGGCCAACAAAGGAACAGATTCTTCCCTTTGTAGTAAGTAGCAAATTATTAGCTTTTAAAGAAAATTGCCTACTTCATCCTACTTTAAAATATGCGGTCTTTGTTTATAGTACATTTTATCTTTAATGCTGTGTAGCACCATATATGTTATTTGTTTGCTTCCCTTCACATTGATTCCAAAGCACAGCAACCAGGGTAACATTAGAGGGAATGATACTTACATTAGAATATTCTCTATTTACTCATAGACCCAAATTACCATTCTATGCCTTAGATTAGCTGCATTGGTGTTAACAAGTGCAATTGCTAACACTATTATTTTAGCAAAGTCAAAAGTATTCTTCAGGAGAATTATGAAATATAAAGACAACTATATCTGTATTTGCATATAGATACATACTCATAGTGGATCATATAGGTATAAAGTCATAATGGATCATGGCCAGAGGAGAGCAACTAAATAGGAAGCCAACTGGAAATCATATTCCAAGACAAGTAGTTGAAGTGACTAAAGTTGTTTACTCTGAGAACAAGATGGCAAGATCAGTATCTTTAAAATCAAGAGAATGTGCATGGTAAAGAAAACTCTAAAACTAAAAGCAGTGTTGCCAATTGAAAATAGTCTGGACTTTGGAGGGTGGCAGACTTCACTTAGAATCCAGGGATTTATTATGCGATTGGGCAAATCATTAACTCATGTCTTTGAGCCTAATTTTCTCATCTAGAAATTGGAAATGATAAAATCAACATCACACAATTGTTGTGAATATTAATACCAATAATTTGCTTAATGCACCTAGCAGAGGTCCTAGCAATAAGTAAGCAAGCAGTCGGTGTCTGAATGCCCTTCTTGAGTAAAGGGGGAACTAGGGCTCTGGATGGGAGTAAAAACTATGGCTGTGCAGAAATGTATCCGGCCCCTGTTTCTGGGCACAAGATTAAGAGGGAAAGACCCTGTTATAACCTTGGTGAAGCCAGGTTGGAGACTTAGAAACTAATTTGAAGGATAAAATCAGAGGGCAAGAAGACTAGAAAAGCTCTAACAGTAAAGGTATCATAAATGTGGACAGACAAGATAAAATGCACTATGTGAGAGGGTGAATGCGAAGTCAAAGCCTGGAGAGAGTCTGTGGGCAATGGTACCCACATAAGGAGGGAACATTTTATAGGGGGTTTGTGTGTCACAGAAATGAGTGGGGAGAAACAGAATTGAAAGCCATGCATGTTGATACACTCAATAAATACTAGGTGTTATTAACATTCTGATAATGATTATTAATGTTAATATAGATGGGTAGATATTATAGAGTGGAAGAGCTGGCTCAAACACAAGGGATTAGATTACTGATATTGATTGACCCATCTAATCTGCAAAGTCTGCTGAAACCTAATTATTGACAGGGTCCTCATCATATGAAACCCCACTCAGCTTCAATTCGTCTTCCAGTAACTCTGGGCAAAATATGTTTTGGTCAGATTCCAATAAATAACGGGGTCACCTTTTCTAACCTACCATTTTAAACTGATTCCCAATGATTTCCTTCCTTCCAAAGCCTCTCCTTCATTTAGGCCTATTTCCAAACTCATTTGGAATATTTCTATCTCTGTACTTTTGTCTATAACATGTATCATCTTCTCTCTGTATTAAATCTCACAACAAGCTTCAAAGCCCAGCTCAAATACAATCAACTCTGAATTGTTAGGAAAATTGTCAGTTTAAAATGTTTCTTAATTAACTATGCATTAAATACAATAAATACTGATAAGTACAACATTACTCTCTTGAAATATTTTATAAGATTTTCAATGTTCAGAACTTAGAATCTGTGCATCCTAACCCCTCGATGTTAGAGTAACATATGCTACATTCTCAATAAATATTTGTCACATTGAATTTAATCAAGTCACTTTAACAAATAGGCAGGATATATATTATCTTTACCAGTTTAAAGATCAGAAAAATAAGACTTGGGGGTTTAGTAATGTGCCCCTGTCACATAGAGTTATTAAATTACCTAGGTTATATAATTGGTTGTAGGCAAATAGTCAAATAGAAGAGTAGGGTTAGGAGTCCAACTCTTTCTTATGCAGACTTTGACTTGATATCATTGTTTTTAGCCCTGTGCCTCTTTCTTTCTGTACTTGGGCAGAGCTTGATGCATGGCGAATTATTAAAGCAGGAGACATATTACTGCCAAAACAAAGAAAAGTTTGCTCCGGAGCCATTTAATTTATTTAAAGGGAGTCTCTCTCTCTCTCTCTCTCTCTCTCTCTCTCTCTCTCTCTCTCTCTCTCTCTCTCTCTCTCTCTGTGGATATATGTCTGGCTACTGTGAATATCATAATTTGGGGTATAGGAAAGGAATATTTGATTTATCAAGTGGCATTGCCATTAATTCCCCAGTCTTCCAACCATCGATGTCTGCCTGAGTCATGAGCTTCTCTGTGATTCTACTGGATGAGATCCTTATGAGCATGGGTTTCTATGACATGGCTTCTCCTGCCCTACTTCATCAGCCCCCACACTCCTATGCTTTCTATATTCCAGGAACTTGCTAGTATTTCTTGCCTATTGATTGGTTTAAATTTTCACCATAATTTTAATGTGGTCATTATTGGGAAATGATATAAAGGTATTTGGTCATTCTGCCATTTTTAATCATTCACAGATTGGTCACCAGGACCCAAAACAGTTTAAAACAGCTAAGATAGAATTTTGCTCAAAATATTCATCCTGTTTGGGCCGGCCCGGTGGCGCACTGGATAGTGCGCCGCTTGGGAAGCGCGGCGGCGCTCCCGTCCGAGGGTTCGGATCCCACGTGCAGACCGGAAAAAAAAAAAAAAAAAAAAAAAAAAAAAAAAAAAAAAAAAAAAAAAAAAAAAAAAATATTCATCCTGTTTTTAATGCTCTCCCCATATTTTCTGAGGAATATCAATCAATTTTATTTACAATACATATTATATTCAATGCCCTTTAAAAAGTATAACTCAATTGTCCCTGTGGAGAGCTAAGGTCTCTATTCCTCCAAATCCCAGAGCATGTTTTCTGAACCTCTATTACCGCATGTGCAATCATTGGCTTTGTTATTGAAATTATTTATATGCCTCTGACTCTCCAATTAGACTCCAAGCTCTAAGACATGGGCATTCGTGGCTTTTTATACTTTTTATTCCCAATGGTGTTTTGCCCATAGGAAACCATAAATGTTTGCTCAATTATTTTATTCTATTTGTTATTCTTTATTTCACTTATTTATGTCTGATAAATTATTTAATTCATTTATTTTTTCTGATTAAAAACTCTAATGTAATATTTTCCTAAGGGTTCTTTGTTTTCCACGTCTAATGTTCTGTGACTAAAATATTATGTCTGTGAAATTACCTAACCCAAAGCAAAACACATTGTAGCAGAAAGGGAAATAAAGGCCATGGTTGGTACATAATTCTGCACAGACATTGGAGTCAAGCAGACCAGCATTTTAATCTGTCTCAACCTTTTACTTGCTTTGTGACCTAGGAAATGTCATTAAACTTCTCTGAATTTTAGTTTTTTCATCAGTAAAATGAGCATAATAACCCCCACTTCTTGTGGTCATCAAGATTAAATGACTTTGTTAATTAATTTTAATTTTTCAAGTAGTAAATGAATCACAACTGTTATTGTTCCAATGAAACTTTGACATTTGTGAATGTTCCCCTGAAGCTTTGGCACAGTACGTGTAGGTAACTGTACTGTCTTAGTCACCTCACTGTTTTCCACCCCTGGCATGAGGCCTGCCACATAGTATGTATTTTATAAATATTTGCGGAAAAAAGAAAAGAAGAGGAAGGAACAAAAGAGACACAGAAGAAGGAAAAGAACTAAATTACATGATAAATATGTTCCAGCTATCCAGCAATATAATGGAAATTCTGCTACCTATAATAAGGTAAGTTCTACAATATTATTATCTTTGGTAGTCATTATTCTATAACAAAATATGAAGGCCTATGTCTGTTTTGATCCATGAGTTCATATTCATCATTTAATGGGAATGATTTTTAAAATGTGCTCCAAGTTCACAGTAAGTAGGATTAAGATTGCTCATATTCCCTGAGACATATAGATTCAGATGTGTTCTTGGTCTATAAGCTGAATGCAAGTGGGGAAGATAAAATGAAACTGCTCTTTTTTTTTTTTTTTTTTTTGATTCTATTTTTTAACAATACTAGTTCTGGGGAAAATATGCAAGAAAAATGATTTGAATCCCACTGGATTCTCTATTTCAATGCTGTGATATAACCACTTATTTATTTTAAAGCTCCACTGAGGCACGACAAGATAGTTAGAAAAAGAAATACCAATTTGGAAAGGCTGACTTGGTAAGTGAGCAGCAGACAATGGAACGATGCATGGTCGAACTCTAATTCCTCTATTTCTGGTTCAGAAGCTTCCAAAGAAACAGGACTTGAGAGTAGAGAAAGAAAACTACTGTCAGGAACATAGACATCCTGGAGTCATGCATCAACAAATAGCTTGAGAAGTCAGACAAATTCTATTACTTTTTACCTGAGTATTTTGGAGAGGTTACTTCAAAACCTCAACTCTTCAGTTTTCTCCTTTGATAAAAGTGCTGACAATCCTTATTTCTCAGGAGAGTCCTAAGGATGAGGTAATATATGGGAGACCATCTGGAGCAGAGCATATTACTTTTTTTTTCTTTCCTCTTTAAAGTGGAAAGACACACTAGTGGTTGCAGTTATGTCTGTAAGCAGACCTTATTTGCAAGACAAGTATGTAGCTTCTGGTTCTGGAGGAGGAAAGGTTGGAAAAATTCACACAGTGAAGCAGCAAAATTCTAAGATTTGATTATGCTTCTGGAAGTTCTTATGAACGTAAGGAGATCCAAAATATGTTAGATAGAAGCCTCCTACACATGTCTGGATAAAAGCAGATTTTAAATGAGCTGTAATTAGCTGTCATTCAGAAAAACATGGGGATGTCTAGTTCATGCCTGAATTTAATACTTGGACCAGTCATCTGCATGTGAACACAAAATGCTAAATTATGATTTATTATCAAGAAGGAGGGAGAAAAGTATGATATTTGCCATATAAATCTATTCCTTTAAGATATGCTTGAATTGTGCATATCCTTTGATAATGGTGTTTCTTAATATGGTGTTTCTTCACATATTATGCATAATTGTTAGGAAGAAAGAATTATCAATTTAAAAACAAAAAGCAATTACTGAAAAATCATGCAGCTAACCATACTTGTGGTTGAAACCTGGCTTTTTAGGCCACAAAAGCCTGAGGTGACTTAATGGAAACATACTGAAAATGTGAGCAAATTACCTTAATTCCTCAGCTTTTGATCAGAACCACAAAGCTAAGACCAGTTAGAAACTTCAAAACATCATCAACAATTTGGAGAAGACAAACTGGCCCTATGTGTGAAAAATCCAGAATAACTTATTTCATTTGATCAAATATTTCAGTGTCTAAGAAACTATCTTAACGGAGTAGCAGACACATAAAGAATAATTAGTCTACCAAAATCTTGACTAAAACATTGTTTATAATAGAGAATTAGGAAGTATCTTAGATATTCAATAGTAGAAAAATGGTTAAATAACCTGTGAAATCACTATTATGGTTTTTTGCATAGTTATCAAAATATTATTTAGCAAAGAAAACCACAATTACATAAAAAAGACTCACAATATTATGATAGGCCCCAAACAGCAGACTATGAAAGTAAAAAAATATATATATAAATGATGTTTGCTTATGGGTATATGCATGTATGTGCATACATCTATAAATACGTAAAAAGTCTGGAACTAAAGGCTCCAAAATATTATTGAGCTTAAGAAATAAATTCTAATTAATTATTTTAAATATATATACACATTGATATTACAATTAACATTTACTACTTTTGTAATCAGAAAACCACAACATTATTAATAATATTTTTATGAAGATCTAAATTCTTTTTATTTAAAAGTATATGTGAAATATGAACTTAAAGCAATATTATCAGATCTAAAAAGAGAGACACCAATACAATAATAGTTGGGGGTTTTAACATCCCACTCTCAACATTGGACAGAACCATGAGACAGAAAATCAGCAAACAAACATCATATTTAAACTAAACTATATATCAAATGGACCTAACACACATTTACAGAGCATCTCATCCAACAGCTGCAAAATACACATTCTTTTTATCAGTACATGGAACATTCTCCAGAACTAACCATATTTTAAAGAACTAAACAAGTCTCAACAAATTAAAAAAAAAAATCATATCAAGTATCTTTTCTGACAACAATGAAATAAAAGTAAGGATCTATGACCAGAGGAACTTAGGGAACTATACAAATACATGGAAATTAAACAACATGATCCTTAATGACAAGTGGATCAATGAAGAAATTAAGAAGGAAATTATAAAATTTATGAGACTGAGGGGGGAAAGAGGAATTGGTAAAGGCACATGAAAATCAACTACATTGTATATTGATAAAATAAAAAGAAATAAATTAAAAAAATAATAAAATTTGTTGAAACAAATGAAAATAGAAATACAACATACCCAAAACTATGAGATACAGCCAAAGGAGTGTCAAGAGGGAAATTTATAGCAATAAATGACTACATCAAAAAAGTAGAAAGATTAAAAAAAAAAGAAAAAAAAAAAAAAAAAACTAGTGATGCACCTAAAGGAACCAGAAAAGCAAAAACAGACAAACCCCAAAATAAATAGAAAAATTAATAATAAGAAGAAGAACAGAAATAAATGAAATGAAGAAGCCACCATCTCTCTTGAGGGCACAGCAGCTTACCCACAGCTCCACTGAACTTGTGTGGGGCAGCCAGCCCCAGCTGAAGAGCCCCAGACTGTTCTAGTACTTCTTCTAGGGTCACAGGGGCCTGGCCACAACTGCAGCAGCCCCACTCAGAGTGGCCACTACAACTAAACAGCTACAGAGGGCCCCAGCATCAGCTTTGAGCATGAAGAGTCCCACCCAAAACTGTTAACAACTCATCAAAGTGCCCTACTTTAACAATGGTGCTGCAGAGCCACCCAGTGTCTCTCCTGAGAATACAGGGCCCCACATACAAATATAGTGAACCCCATTCAGTGTCACCCATTTCAACAGTAAAGCTACATAGCACCTCAATGCCTCCCCCGGAGGTACAGGGCTCTGCCCAGCACCCAAGTGATGCCATTGAATCATGCACACTATCTGAGGGGCTGCAAAGCACCTCATTGTCTCCCTGAAAGCCTAAGGTCCTAATGCCAGCAACTAGAAACACCACCCAGGGTCATCCGTTTAAGCTGAGGAGCTCCAGAACACCCAAGTTCACCTATCAGGATTATGGGACACTAGCTGGAGTGCCAGTGAGTCCACTCGAGGACACCCACCTTGGCCAAGGAGCAACAGAGCTCTGCCCAAAAGCTCAATATCTTGACCATGGCTTTGATGACCCAACCCAGGTCACTCCCTTCAGCAAGGAACTGGTGAGTGCCCTAGTGCTTAGGCCATGTAGGCACTCAAATACAACTCCAATGATGAATACAGTTGAAGCAACCACACATATACTACACTACTGCATTTAAGTGGAACCAAAACTAAAACATCCTACCCAACAGTACACATTCACAAGAGAGAATCTCTCTCCTTAAAAGCCTCTCCAGACTATTAGAAGCAACTGCTCCACCAGATGCTCAAACATCATCAATGTAAGGATACTAGAAATACAAAAGAGAGAGAGAGAGAGATACTAGAAATACAAAAGAGAGAGAGAGAAGACCCAAATAACAAAAATCAGAAATAAAAAAGGATACATTACAACTGATACCACATAAATTCAAATAATCATAAGAGACTATTATGAACAAATATATGCCTACAAATTTGAAAATCTTTGGGAAATGGATAAATTCCTGGAAATTTACAAACCACCAAGACTGAGCCAGAAAGAAATAGAAAACCTGAATAGATCACTAACAAGCAATACCATTAAATCAGTAATCAACAGTCTCCCAACAAAGAAAAGCCCAGGAATAGATGGCTTCACTGCTGAATTCTACAAAACTGTAAAGAATTAATACCAATACTTTTCAAACTAGTAAGAATATTGGAACAGAGGCCATTCTCCCAAACTCATTCTATGAGACCAGCATAACCCTGATACCAAAACCTGACAAACATATAACAAAAAAAGAAAGCTACAGGTCAATATCCATGGTGAACATATATGCAAAAATTCTCAGCAAATTATCAGCAAACTGAATTCAACAGCACATCGAAGCTATTATATACCATGATTAAGTGAGATTCATCTCAGGGATACAAGGATGGTTCAACATGCACAAGTCAATAAATGTGATATATCATATCAGCAGAAACAAGGACAAAAATTATATGTTCACCTGCATAGACATAGAAAAATCATTTGACAATGTTCAACATTTCTTCATGATAAAGACTCTAGGCAAAATAGGTATAGAGGGAAAGGATATCAACACAATAAAAGCCATTTATGACAAACTACTGCCAATATCATCCTAAATAAGGAAAAGTTGAAAGCTTTTCCCGTAAGAACAGGAACAAGACAAAGATGCCCACTCTCACCATACCTATTGAACATAGTATTGGTGGTAAAACCAGAGCAACGAGGAAGAGATAGAAATAATAGGCATCCAAATTGGTAAACATGAAATCAAACTGTCCCTTTTCACAGATGACATGATCCTGTATATAGAAAAAATTAAAGGCTCCACCAAAAAATGCTTATAGCTGATAAATGAATTCAGTAAAGTTGGAGTATACAAAATCAATATATAAAAATTAGTAGTGTTTTTATACACCAACAATGAAAAAACTGAAAAGAAATCATGAAAGCAAGCCCATTTACAATAGCTACTGAAGGAATAAAATATCTCAAAATAAATTTATTGAAGGAGGTGAAAGATTTCCCCAATGAGAACTACAAAACACTGATGAAAGAAAGAAAATGGACAAAAAAAGTTGGAAAGACATTCTGTGTGCATAGACTGGAAGACTTAATGTCATGAAATTGTCCATCCTACCCAGAGTGATCTACAGGTTCAGTGCAATCCCCATCAAAATACCAATGACATTCTTCACAGAAATAGAAAAAGACAATCCTAATATTAATATGGAACAAAAAAGACCCCTAATAGCCAAAGCAATCCTGATCAAAAAAATAAATAAATAGAGCCATATTTTGTGAATAAGACCTCTAATGCACAGGCAACAAAAGAAAAAATAAACAAATGGGGTTATACAGAACTAAAAACCTTCTAAATAGCAAAAGAAACAATCACCACAGTGGAAAAGAGTGAAAAGACAACCTACAAAATGGGAGAAAATACTTGCAAACTATGCACCCTACAAGTGATTAATATCCAGAACATACAAGAAACTTAACCATCTTAATAGTAAAAAACCTAATAATCCTTTTAAAAATTGGACAAATAGACATTTCTCAAAAGCAGACATGAATGACCAACAGATACATGAAAAAATGCTCAACATCACTAATCATCAGGGAAATGCAAATGAAAACTACATTAAGATATCATCTCACTGCAATTAGAATGGCTTCAATCAAAAAGACAGAGAATAGCAAATGGTGATGGGGATGCTGATAAAGGAGAACACTTATAAACTATTCATGGGACTGTAAATTTGCACAGCCGTTATGGAAATCAGAATGGAGGTTTCTTAAACAACTACAGATGGAAGTACCATATGATCCAGCAATCCCCCTACTGGGTATGCACCCAAAGTGTGGAATGGAAATCATCATGTCAGGGGGATACCTGGACCCCCATATATACTGCATGTCTATTTTTAATAGCCAAGATATGGAACCTACATAAATGTCCATGAACAGATGACTAGATAAGAAAATTGTGGTACATGTACACAGTGGAATACTACTTAACCATAAGAAAGAATGAAATTTTGCCATTAGCAGCAACATGGATGAGCTTGGAGAGAATTATGGTAAGTGAAACAAGCCAGGTAGAGAAAGAGAAATACCACATGCACTTACTCATAAGTGAGATCTAAGAAATAGTAAGGAAGAAATAAAGACAGAAAGAATGAAAACAATCACAATAATACATTGAACATTCCAAAGGAGAGAACAGAACTGTTATTAATAGAGGCAGGGAAGGGAGAAGAGAAGAGGACATAGCGAGAAATTAATTAACACACACAAAATAGCTACTTAGGAAAAATAAATTGTGTTAATTTACAGTTGAACTAGGCAGCTGTTAACCTTAACTTACTGCATATTATCAAATGGCTAGAAGAGAGGGGATTGAATGTCCTCAGCACAATGAAATGATTACATTTTTAAGTGATGAATATGGTAATTATCTTGATTTGTTCATTACACATTGTACACAGGTATTGCTGTTCAACTCTGTACCCTATAAATATGTGTACTTAATTACATTCAATAAAAAATATAATTCATAAGATAAATGAAACAAAAAGTTAGTTTTTGAAAAGATAATCCAAATCAACAAACCACTAGCTAGACTAAAAAAAGAGAGAAAAGACCCAAATAAATCAAGTCAGAATCAAAAAATGAGATATTATAATCAATAACACATAAATACAAAGAATCATTAGAGACTACAATGATAAACTGTATGGCAACTTATTGGAAAATCCAGAGGAAATAGATATGTTCCTGAATACATTGGCCTATCAGGATTGAACCAAGAAGGAACAAACATGAACAGACCAATAATAAGTAATGAGATTGAATCACTAATAAAAAGTTTCCCAACAAAGAAAAGCCCAAGACCAGGTGGCTTTACCACTGAATTCTGGCAAACTTTTAAAGAGGTACTAATACCAATTCTTCTCAAACTATTTCCAAAAATTGAAGTGGAGGAAATTCTTCCAAATTCATTCTATAAGACCAGAATTTCCTTAATATAAAAACCAGACAAAGACACAACAACCTAAAAAGAAAACTGCAGGCCAATATCCCTGAAAAACAGGTTCAAAATACTCAGCAAAATATTAGCAAATTGAATCAAACAGTACATCACAAAGACTATACACATATATCAAGTGAGATTTATCCCAGTGATGGAAGGATATTTCCACATACACAAATCGGTAAATGTGGTACATCACATCAACAGAATAAAGATCAAAAATATATCATCACAAGATGATTAAAGATATAATCATCGCAATAGATGCAGAAAAATTACCTGATAAAATTCAACATCATTTCATCATATAATATCAACAAATTAGTTACAGAAAACATATCTCAATACAATAAAGGTGATATTTGACAAACACACAGCTAACATCATACTGAATGGAGAAAAGCTGAAAGTCTATCCTCTAATTAATGGAATGAGATGATGCCCACTCTTACCTCTCTTATTCAACACAGTACTGGAAGTCTTAGATAGAAAATTTAGGCAAGAGAAAGAAATAAACGGCATCCAAATTGGAAAAGAGAAAGTCAAATCAGCCCTATTTACAAATGACATGATTTTATATGAAGAGAAACCTAAAGTCTCCACCAAAACAACTCAGTTTAAATGCAGTGATAAATGAATTCAATAAAGTTGCACAGTACAAAATCAACATGCAAAAGTCAATAGTGTTTCTATACTTAAGCAACAAATTAGTGGGGAAAAAAATCGAGAAAGCAATCCCATTTACAACAACAACAACAACAAAACCTAATTAACTGATGAGATGAAAGATCTGTACAAGAAAAGCTATAAAAATTGGTAAAATAAATCTAAAAGGACACACAAAAAATAGAAAAACATTTCATGTTTATGAATTGGAAGAATTAAAATTGTTAAAATGACCATACTACCTAAAGTGAGCTACAGATTCAATGCAATCCCTATCAAACTTACCTATGACGGTCTTCACATAAATGGAGAAATCAATCTGAAAATTCAGATGGAACCACAAAAGACCCCAAATAGCCAAAGAAAATCTGAGCAAAAAGAACTAAGATGGAAACCTTACAATACCTGACTTCAAAATATACTTCAAAGCCATAGTAATCAAGATAGCATGGTACTAGCACAAAGATAGACACATTGATGAATGGAAAAGAATAAAGAATTCAGGAATAAATTCTCATATGTACAGCCAACTGATTTTTGACAATGGAGCCAAGAACATACTTTGGGGGAAAGGACAGTCTCTTCAATAAATGGTGATGGGAAAACTGGATATCCATGTGTAGAAGAATGAAACTGGAACCTTATATTTCACCATATTACAAAAATCAACTCAAATTGGATCAAAACCTTAAATTTTAGATCTGAAACTATGAAACTACTAGAAGAAAACAGGGGAAAACTTCCAGGACATTGGTCTGGGCAAAAATTTTATGAACAGACCTCAAAAGCACAGGCAACAATAGGAAAAATAGACAAATGAGATTAAATCAAACTAAAAATCTTTACACAGCAAAGGGAACTATAAACAGTGAAGAGACAACAAGCCAAATGGGAGATAATAATTGCAAACAATCTAAAAAAAATAATATCCAGAATATACAAAAAACACAAACTACTCAACAGCAAAAACCCAAATAATCTGGTTAAAAAATGGGCAAATGACCTGAATAGACATTTCTCAAAAGAAGACGTAAAAACGGCCAACAGGTATGTAAAAAATGCTCAGCATCACTAATCATCAGGGAAATGCAAATCAAAACCACAATGAGGTATCATCTCATCTCAAAATGGCTATTACCAGAAAGACAAAAAATAACAAATGCTGGTGAGGATGCAGAGGAAAGGGAAATCTTTATACAATGTTGGTGAGATTAGTACAGCCATTATGAAAAAGTGTCTGGAGGTTTATCAAAAAACTACAAATGGAACTATTATCCAGCAATTCCACTACTGGGGATATATCCAAAAGAAAGGAAATCAGAATGTCAAAGAGATATGTGCACTTCCATGGTTATTGCACCATTATTCATAATAGCCAAGATAACGAATCTAGCCATGTCCATCACTGGATGATTGGATAAATAAAATGTAGTATGTACATATATACAATGAAATTCTACTCAGCCATAAAAAAATAAAGGAAATTCTATCATTCATGGCAACAGGGATGAGCCTGGAGGACATTATGTTAAGTGAAATAAGCCAGGCACAGAGAGGAACTACCACATGTTCTCACTCATGTGGAAGCTAAAAAAATTGATCTCATAAAAGTAGAAAGTAGAATAGTGGTTACCAGAGGCTGGGAAGAGGAGAAGTTGGCCAAAAGGTACAAAGGTACAGATAGATAGGAGGAATAACTACTAGTATTCCATTGCATGGTAGGGTAACTATAATTAACAATAATGTATTGTGTATATCATAAAAGGCTAGAAGAGAGGATTTTGAATGTTCTCACCACAAGGAAATAATAAAGGTCTGAGATGAATGGATATGCTAATTACCCTAATTTGATTATTATGCATTATATATGTATCAAAATATCATATTGTACCTCATAAATATATACAACTATAGTGTGCCAATTATAATGAAGTTATTAATTATTGTTAATATACATTTTTCAATTTTATAATTAACATGTACTAATTTTTATAATTAGAAAAAAATTATTTATAACAATAGTTTATGAAAAACATAACATTATTATACTTTAAAAGTGTATGTGAAATATAAACTTAGAATCAATTTGGTGAATAAATGTTCAAGTAGATCCAATTAAAAATGAAAAGTAAGGTTAGTCATATTGAGGTGACTAACCTTATAGTTGTATGCTACTAGTAGGTAAAGAGTTGGAGCACTTGAAAGCTGCCTCATAAATACCCATTGTCCTCTTGATGAATTCTCCCTGGTCTGATGCAGTTCAAAAATTCTCACCATCTGTCCTTTTTGCTAGCTGCTCCTTTCCCTCATGCCACCTAAATCAGTGACATCCGTGCTTTTTTTTTTTTTTTTTTTTTTTTTTTTTTTTTTTTTTTTTTT
>NW_007729231.1:85707-146701 GCF_000696425.1 Galeopterus variegatus | reverse complement strand
TTTTTTGTCTTTCTTTCATGACTGGTAAGGGCATCGCAACCCTTGGTGTGGTGTCACCCGCACCGCGCTCAGCCAGTGAGCACACCGGCCATTCCTATATAGGATCTGAACTTGCAGGGGGAGCGTCACTGCGCTCCCAGGGCCGCACTCTTCCGAGTGCGCCACGGGGTCGGCCCGACATCCGTGCTTTTAATGGTGCAACATACACAGTAAAGAATACTACAGTCCTGGATCACAATCAACCAAAACATTTTTTTTTTTAATTTGACAAAATAAAATGCATGCCGCACCTTACAATGTAGAATTTAATTATTTTGAACATGTGATGTCTGAAATTAGTATGATTTTGACTGAGGTCAATCTGTTAAAATAAAAAAGAAATGTTAGCAAGGCTTATCTATTATTTTCTATCTATCTATCTATTCCAATCCTCCTTGAGAGAGTTTCCTTATCTGGAAAAATAATGGTTAAAACAAGGAATGCTAGATCACCTCTCCCTCCCAAGCTATGTACTCTCAGATATTTGGAATTATTCAAGACTTGGAAATTTGAGATTCTGGAATTCAGTTTTTTCAGTGCCATGAAAGGTTCATAAACTAAAATGTTTATTTTGTCTTAAAAACAAGCTAAGTTCTCTACTGTGAATAAGTGATCAAAATGAATTGCAAAGAGAGTTTGACTCAGTGGCACTTCATCTAGAAATTAGAAGACTCAAATAACCTAATTCTAGTGATTTAATGAAGAAGCATATTCATTATCTATGTATGCTTATTTTAAACTGTTTCTCTAGAGTACGTGAAGGAAGTGATCATTGCTCACTTGCTAAACTGACATGTTTTTCCTTGGGTATGAGAATATGCATTTTGGATGTAGACCAAGTTTAATTATTCCTTCTAGAAAACACACCTTTTGCCTCAAATGACAAATTCTCCCCTAATTCAAATCGCTATATTCACACACCTGCTTATTGCATATTGTTTCAGTATTCCCCCCAGTCCGTCATTTAGTTTTAGTGTAAAAATGGATTTTTTTTTCAAGGAAAAATATTTAGAAGTGAAGACAAGATATATATTTTTCTTCTCACCATGAATTGAGCTGAGCTGTCTTTAGGGTATTTCTCATCTATATTAGGAAACAACTTTCAAATCTTTACAAAGCAAAACACTATGTATTGTGAAGCATAGCACATAATTCAAGGACAAAGGGAAAAGTGGGTTGTGAAAATGTCTAAAATTCATAGAGGGCTTCATAGCACAGATGGACAAAACATGCCTTTGAAGAAAAAAAGTGACACAGCAACTTTTACAAGCACATAGAAGTTTCTCATCAAAATGCTATCTGTAAATACACCCCTGCCTGGATTTAATCCTTGGACTATTTATATACAGAGGCATTAAATCATTTTCCACTTGCTAGAATTACAATTTATTTCTGTTTATTATTACATGGAAGTATCAATTAAAACTGGACAAATTAATTTCTAAAATGCAACTAAAAGTAGCTATAATTAAATTGATCAGAATAGAAATTTCTATGATCATTTTTTATGTGGTAAATGGAAATGATGTACTAAGTATACTTTCCCTATATTTGATATTCATGCAGTCTTTCATCCACTCACAATGTAAATATGTATGGAGTGTCTACAATGGTAATTTCTGAGGAAGTATAATGATGGAAAAAACAAAAAAAACAGACAACACACTGTCCTTGTGGAGGTTACATTATAATTTTTAATGTGTGTGTCTGTGTTTGTCACTGTATATGTCTATGTGTATTTCTGTGGGTACATATTTGCATACACACACACATACATACACACTATGGAGAGAGATTTAGCAGAAACTAGGACAATATGAGAGTTATGAGACCCTAGTTTTAGTCTTGACACTGACAACATGTATTTCCTAAAGAAGACCCCCAAAATATCTCTTTTACAATTTGCTTCTGATATACTCCAGTCAAAAGGTGAGTCTAATTAAAAACTGGGTAGATAATATGATTTGCTTGTAACTACTAGAATGCAGCAGAATGGATATTATGTGACTTCTAAGGCTAGGTCATAAAAGGTAAGTTACCTTCTGGTAGGTACTCTTGGGGCACTCTCTCTGGGGAAAGCCAGACAATATATAACAAGTCTGATATTCCTGAGACCACCATGTTTTAGAGGCTACATATAGATACTTTAGTCAAAAGTCCCAGTTGATCCCAGATTTCTACTCATCCACCTTAAAGTGTTAACCATTTGAGTCAAGCAGTCTTGGACCCTCTAGACTATCCCACCTGACAGGTGAATGTCACTAAGTGATGACATTCAATATGTTAAGGAGCAGAAGAATCATCCAACTGACTCCTTCCAAAATTCCTTAACTACAGAATATGTACTAAGAGGTTGCTTCAGAAAGTTCATGAAAACATTGAATTAAAAGATAACGTGAGTCTTTCCATGAGCATTTTGAAGATCCCTCATATGTAATAAAATAGTTGTGGTTTTAAGCCACTCAATTTTTATGGTTTTTTTTCACAGCAATAGTAGCTGGGATAGATGTACAACTTAATAGCTGTGTGACCATCAAGAAGTTACTTACTTTTCCGAACATTTTCTCATTTGTAAAATGAAGTACCAATATATGTTCTCACTACCCAACATATAGTAACAGAAGATCATGGAGGATAAAAGTTGTGGAAATGCTTTGAGAATAGCATGATGTAATATATGGTAAAGCATTATCTGTATTTATGCCTATTGCCATGGTCGAATGTTTTTGTCCCCCAAAATTCATATGTTGAAATTTAACTTAAAGGATTATGGTATTAAGAGGTAGGGACTTTGGAGATGATTAGGTTATGAAGGTGAAGACCTCATGAATAGGAGGCCATCACCAGACACCCAATCTGCTGGTGTCTTGAACTCAGAATTCCCAGACTCCAGTACTGTGAGAAATAAATTTCTGTTGTTTATAAGCCACCCAGTTTATGATATTTTATTATAGTTGACTAAATGTACTTAGATATATATATGTAATTTAAAAGTCAGTCTGATTTTTGTAACAGTCAAAACAGGGTAATCCTCTATATTATTTGGAGATGGCCAGATGATTTTAATGTATGTACCATGTTCACTGAGATACAATCCAGTTCTAATCTGAGGCTACATTTTCCAAACTCTTTTTTAAGAACAAATATATTAATCATTTCTAAAGTTCAAGTGCTACTGAACATTTTCTGAGTTACACGAACTGAGCACTGAAATCTTTAAGTGAATGCTTTCTAACATGGTACAATTAGAGGTGCCATTTCATTACCTATTCTCCTCAAGCCCACGTTTCTTTTTCATTCTCTCAGCAAATTACATACCAAGTAAGCCTTATTGCTTCAACCTTCTTCACCCAATACTTTTTGTGTTAAGAAAGTCAAGTTGCAGATGAGGTCAGCATGCAGTGCTACCATGTTCAATCCCCAGAGCCGAATGGTGGCTCCAGTATAGCCTGTGCTGCGCTCCCTCTAGGTCTCAATTTATCAGAGCTTCAGAAACTTCATTTGGTATTTTTTCCTAAGCTTTCTTTTATAGTGACTCTAAAGGGACACATTAAACATTTTCAAAATAATTTTACAAACTGAAATTCAGGCAATTTGCTAGGTTCTTTTCTCTGAGTTCTGTTAGTATACAAATATCAAGAATTCATTTTTCCATTACAAAAAAAAGAAAAGAAAAGAAAACCAAACACATACTATGCCATGTCTGCCTACCTGTTAATTTTTCTGACACTAGTATGGATACATAAAAATTCAGACTGTCCCATGTCTTTTTTCATCTCTCTGCTGGCCAGTCAGTTATTGGTGGTGATTAAAGACTAATCACACTTCTCTGACAAGGATGCAATTGTAGACTGTGAGACTTTGGAAGGATATACACCTCTCAGAGTTCACACGTTGGAAGGCAAGTTTATTAAAAACATCTGATGTTTAAAAATCTGGATATATGAAATGGGGGAAATAGACAAGTGAGGTGAAATTATTCTTTCCTCAAAAGTTTTATGTATAAATACTGATCCACAAAGACACATTTAAATGCAATATTACAAAAAATGTATACATACATAGACATTTTCAGGATTACATCTACTATTCAGAGCAGGATGTAACTGTATAAATTATAACTTTGTATATCATTTCAAGACAAAAACCTAAAGTAATGGACATAGCTTTATCCACTGCCTATCACGTGCAAAAACTATACTAGACACCTCATATGTGTTTTTTTGTGTTAATCTCAAATAATCACATTACCCCCATTTTAAAGATAGGAAAACTGAAGCTCATATGAATTAAGTAATTGTCTGTGGTCATCCAGCTACTAAATGGTAGGAACTTGATTCAAATCGTAATTTAACCCCAAACTGCCTGTGTAGACTAGATTTTCGATTATTTTCCATTACCCATCCTTTATGCTTTAACCACATTGAATACTTTGGGGTATAAGCATTTCTACCTTGCTACCCTTGCTCGCAAAGTTCTCTCTCTCTCTGGAAAGATGTTACCCCCATTTCTGCACATCATAGGAGGTCCCTACCCAAATAGTAAATCTTGAAACTTTCTTCAACATTTTGCTGTCATTGCCTCATTTTCCTGTCTTCTCAGCATTTTGTGGAACCTTTCTCAATTGACTGATCACATTCTACCTCAGATTCATTGTCTATGCTCATGTCTTAGCTTCCCAACCAGCCTGCAATAATAGTAATCAGATCTGTGTAGTGCTTGACAGATACATCACATTTCCCCATTAATTTTCCCTTTTAAAGAAGACTCTCCTACTGACTGAAAATTGTAAATTCATATTATAGTGCCCAACATGAAAGTGCAAATTTGAAACTAAAATACTATTTTTTACTTTCTTCTAATTTATCACAGAGGATATTCTTTTTGAGAGATGTTTGAATATTTAAAAATTATTTCAAAAACTCCTTCTCTATGTCTATTTATACCTATCAGTTCATCTACCTCTTTTCCAGAATTTCAGAAGTTGGATCCTTCTGGATTTTTAATTTATAACATTAATTTAAATGTTAGCTGTTTGGAGGTATCTGCAAAATCCATGATAGGTCATTACTGAAACGTTTAAATAATGGTCAGTGAACTTGGGTTACCAGTATCCTGGCATCTGTATTTGTGCTTGGCTTTGTCATTCTCTACTCTTTGTCTTGACACCTATGCTGTATTTCTCACAAACTGGCCAAACTGTTACTTCATTATGGGAAAAAATGGCTCCAAGAGAAAGTCAGCTGCTTCTTGATGAAAGGAAAGAGGAAATAATAGAGTCTAAGAAAGTGAAAGTCTTTAGAAAAAAAAAACAACAGTAGATTTGGGCCTAAATGAAAGACAGGAAGAATGAATTTCATGGTAGTTCATATCTATGGCATCAACAAGTCAACCTACCATATGCTCTATATAAAAGTAATCCAAATTTAATTTCTCTGTTTAATTTGGTGGGGAAAAAAACTGTTCATGAAGTGCTAGATAAAACATTATAAGTCTGAAACGGTTATTTATTTTTTAAAGATATATTGCATTATATTTGACGGGGAGAAGCATACATTACAGGAGTATATTTCAATTAAGAGTTTCTTTAAGGTCTGAAGACATTGTTCTTAATCCCCCAAAATGGTCAAATACAATATTTCATTATTATGCCACACATGATCAAGCTGCATTTGAGTATTGATCAAGGTCTGAACTCCATGACACCTCAAAATTTCAATAAAGAAAAAGTTCTATTTATTTTGATATTTTGTGTCTTATTCTTTCACTTACTTGTGAGTTATTGCTCTTCAAGTTTTATTTGCTTTCTCTAAATCCCTATACATTAGGAATTAACATTTTTCTACACTGATCATTTCTCATTTCCCTTTTTGTTAGAGGTATACCAATGATTGAACCTATTTTTTTTTTCAGCTCTCTAAAGAAAGCATCATGGATTAAAGCCCTTTTATAGCTTAGCTGTCTGTTTTATATTTTATTTTTTTACTTATCTAACATTACTTATAATTAGATTTTGTTGAGTATATGAGTATGTATAGCTTTTGAAAATATTTTCAGTGAAAGACCTAAGCAAGAAATCTTTTGAGTTCTTCTTACTTTAGCTTCTAGTAGTTACTGCCCAATAACTTACATCCATTTTCTAGTTAAGTAACAAAAATGTCCTTCAGTCTGTATAACTTTAGTTTGTATAAGAAAAAAACATTAATTTCTAATAACGTATTGAATTTTCCCACCACACAAGTTATAGAACTAATGGGTACAAAACTATGCCATCTACCCTGAGTGAATCATTGTGCAGTATATGTATGTATTGAAACAACACACTTTACCCCAAAAATATGTACAAGTAGATGTTAAGATATTTTGAATGAAAAAGAGAAAATCAGAAAGCATTATGTTTGCACAAAGCCTGTATTGGAAGTGCTATTTTCTTTTTTATGTTTGCTATACCGTGTTTTTTTTTTTTTTAATTTTATTTTACAGCACTATTTGTTTTATTCTTTGTAATATGAATACTATAATTTGGTTAAATCTTAAAAGTTAACTCTGCAGTCTGGAAAAAGACTATAAAAATGTCCTAAAGAGGGTGAGTAAGAAACACAATTCAGAACTCTGTAGCTTCCTATATTCCTAAGACTGGTTTGTGTATGTGAGTGTGTTGCATTCGTGTGTGTGAATATGTGTTTGTAGCAGGTAAATAAAGGAAATTCTTTAGTTAATAGCAGATTTACCACCTACTACCCGCAGATAATTGTGCTATATTCTCAGATACAGTGTTCCTATCAAGAAAGAGTTCACACTTTATTGTCTCAACTCAGGTGTCTCATCTGAGCTCCAGACACGTATACTAGACAGCACCCAAAACAATGCTTAACATAAAGAGATTGAATAGATATTTGTGGTCTGAGTACTTTTTTTTTTTGAGCTCTTAAATATTGAAGTTGCTTTCGGCTCTGACTCCCTCGTCCTCTGTGATCTCTTCCACTCCCATACATCAGCTACTAATGTATGCTGATAGCCTTATCAATTCATTTCTTCAGCCCAAATTTCTGTTCCAAATTTCAGATCCATATGTTGAACTCTTTATTCTACATTTGCAAATGCATTCCTCAGGGACTCATCAAATTCAAGATGACCGTTAGATAAGTCATGATCTTCAAATTCACCCTTCCGGCTCCTGCGTGCACTTGGTCTATACTCATTTTTTCCCAGTCTTAGTAAATGACATCACCATCTACTCAGCAGCAATGCTGGTGTAGCAAACAGACTCTAAGATGGCCCCCTAATTTCCATCTTCTGGTTTTCAAATCTTTCTGAAATCCCTTCTCCTTGAATATGCACGGCACAGATATAGGAGGTGCTCAGTTTCCCTGGCTTCAGGTTACAGAACACACCTCTGGATTACAAACCATTCGGCAAGGTTTCAGGCCCTTCTTTTAGGCCCTGCCCTGGAAGAAAGTTATTGTTGCTAGTTAGACCTATTTTCAGCACCAATATTGGGAAAATGAGACCACAAAGGGCCAGTTTATACAAATCCCATGCCTAGGCATGCTCAGTAGGGAAGGGGTTTATAACCCTGGTAGCTGAATGATCTTCCAATAAAGGTGCCAGAGAGCGCAGAATATTCTTGAATATGCCTGGTGCATGTGACAGGATTTGACCAGTGAACATGCTCCAAAAAGAGACCAACTGAGCATGTGCAAGACTAATGTTACTTAACTTGAAAACACCCCTTTAATTGAATATTCATTAGGTAGTGAAACTATAAAAGACAAATCCCAGCAGAAGGCAGGCTTGCTGCTCACTCTCCTGGAGCCAGCCCACACTCTGCCTGTGCAGTATGCATTTCTTTCTTTTTGTATCAAGCTTACTTTCAGCAAGCAGCTGCTCATTCTCTTGAGCCTGCCTTCATTCTATACTGAGCATTAAGTATGTATTTCTTGTTTTTGTGTTAAACTTGGTGTGGGTCCTGCTCAATTTTTGGAGCTATGCCACATTCCCTCTATGGAACCTGTACTTCTTATCTGTTATACTAAACTTTTTCTCAATTTCTACCATGACTCTACCCTTGATTTCTTTCCTGTGGAGGAGTCAAGAATTTGGTAAGAGGACAAGGTGGATCAAAGACAACTATTGGGTTCCCCCAGATCCTACCTCCAACATCAGGACTTATGACTTGCTTCTAATCAATAGAACATGGGTAAAGATGATGGGATGTCACTACCATGATTATTTTGCATCATATAAGACTGTTTTGCTAGCCAACTCACTGTAGAAACTCTCCTTGCTTGCCATATTGGAAAGGCCCATGTAGCAAGGAATTGTGGGAAGCCTACAGAAACATTATGCATTTTTGATACAATGGAAGTAAGTCAGGCATAGAGAGCATTTGATAGAAGAAATTATGGAAAAAGAACAAGGAAAGATGGATTTAGGCTGGACTGTGAAGGGCATTTTCTTGCCACGTGAAGCACAATTTGTTATCATGGCAAAAAATTGATTTATTTATTCAATAAATAGTGGCTCAATGCCTACTGAGTCCAAACAATTTTCTAGTCACTGAAGCTACAGCTGAGAACAAAACAAATGGAACTCCTTGGCCTTGAGAGCTTACATTTGTAAGTAGGGAGTAACTGAATGGTTAAATCACAGTATATGTGAAGTCACATTTGGACTTTAGAAGAATAACTAAAAAAAAAAAAAAATAGACATTGTAAAGGAGGCAGGGGAAGCATGAAGAACTGGAATTCATTTCTGGAAATGGTGAGCTAATATAATATTTAAAAAATACTACATGGGGGGAGATGGGTGAATATGGCTGGGCAAGAAATATAGCTGCTTTTTGCAAGTGAGCACACTAGGCACATGGTAGGAAATTGAATGATCAATGACTTGAATCTACCTCTTGGTTTCATTCAGCTTTTTCATACTTATAGCCAGCTGGAGTTAAGCTACTTGGATCTATGTTCACTTATGTACATTTTGTGATTGGTCTTTTCAAACAGGTACAGTTTGATTGGTCCTTTAATTTGACAGCTCCTTCTCTGAAGTAATAGTTTTTATCTGCAGATCTGCAGACCATGTGTTAGCATTTTTAGAACAGTAGCCCTTTTGCCACTTGGAAATACAATCTGTTCCTGAGAGCAGCTGCTTGTCTTCATTGAAAGAAAAAAACTTTACCAGAATTTTGCAATTTTCCTACTTGACTCTCGCTTTTCATTCTCCATCTGATAGTGATGACCTCATCCATATTTGTAAGAGCCCTTTTTAATTTTTTCAGGATCATATTTAAGGCAGAATAACATTTTCAAAGAAAATTATATATATTTTAACCTGCTTTTCAGAGTATACTGTAAGGACAGAATACGTGAACATAATCTCTACGATAAGGTAGTTTCCCATTTTTCTCTTACAAATGTGTGTGTGTGTGTGTGTGTGTGTGTGTGTGTGTGTGTGTGTGTGTGTGTATCCCTAAATTAGTGTTCCACAAATTAAGGTAGTGCTGGCGAATGAAAAAGGGATAAGAGAGGGTTTTAGTGGAGAACATTAGTGAGTATTCTAGTAATTAACACCATATAAGAAGTAACCTTAACAGTCAGTATAGCTAGCTCATTAAACTTCATGCAGCCCCCTTACAATTTGGAGTACACGGTAAAATTTAATTTTGGTTGCTTTTCAGCATTGGCATTGACAGGTCCTTTTTTTATGTTGCCTTCATCTAAATTGGTTCTGTGAATTGAATTTAAATGCTGCCACTAGGCTGATAATACACAATACATTTTGAAACACGAGTTCTCTATCGTCTGTAACATTCATATTTCACTTGTAAGGGAGATAGAGTATTTCTATTAGCTCTGAACTTATTTATACTTCTGAAGGCTAGCAAACACTAGGATGATAAAATTCAGTTTGTCACAGTAAGGATCATGCAAAAAGGTTCCCTTTTCAGTCTTATTTTGCAAAATGAGTCAGATCTAATTGTGCTGAATTGTTGGTAGTCATTCAAATTCTCCCTTTCTCTTCTTCTCTTTGTGAATATGAAGCAATCATTAGAAAATTTGCTTCTGTATACAGTTTTTAAAATCTTTTTTCTAGATTATTATTTCCTAAACTAGTATTGTCCATAAGTAGAAGGTCCCATGGCCATATATTACTATATCTTCTAATACTAAAAGATTTTCTATTCTGCATTTTATCATACTTGAAATTGTGATTCATTTATTTCTTCAGACAAAAAAAAAATATTCCTGCCTTTGTGGAAATAAGTGGGAGACAGGAAAAACACAGTACAAAATAAAAACAAAGACATAAATTATATACCAGGTTTGATGATAATATGTCTAAAAGGAAAAAAAAAAAGATAATGGTTAGAGTGGACCTTATTGACAAAGAGATTTTTGGGAAAAACCTGAAAAAGGTGAGAGAATGAGTGGTACATGTATCTAGGGGAAATGTTTTCCAGGCAAAGGGAAAGCTAGTACAAAGGCCCTGAAGTGGGGAAGGCCTAGTGGATTAGAAGACTTGAAGTGCAATGAGTCTAGATGTTTATGTGTAATGAGGAAAGTGGTAGTAAGTCAGAGAGGTAAGTGCAGGCCTAAAACTAAGAAACAGGAAGGATATATTTATATCAAGTCTAGGGAAAGTTTTCTATGTACACATCCAATTAACAGTGGGCAATTTGTGCAGGTAATGGGATTAGCTAACTTAACTGTCAATATTGATCCAAGTAACCTATTATTTCATGTTTTATTCTATAGATAGAGATGAAGATTTCAAGTAGTACAGGTGCAATCAGAAACAGTTGTTATGGTGTATTATCTCTTTGCAGAGTTAAGCTAAGGATAACACTGTATTAGGGGATGAACAGAAGAGGGGCTTCTTGTTGTTTTGTTTTTTAAAAAAATTCCCATTAGAAAAATTAGGGTAATTTCAGCAAGACATCAAAATAACTTGTTGAGTATGGAAGAATTAAAACTCCATTCAACAGTTGTATGTCTTTATTTAGATGACACACAGCTCCAATCATTCAATTCGTTTTTTTTTAGAATGAATTATGTTCAGTAGCACATAATCTATGTAGATATAGTTGTAGATAATCAAGCTTTACAAATATCACTCCTAAGAAATTAGAACCATATTTATCTTCCCTATTACAACATGGTCCAGTACTTAAGTTTTGTACGCTAAGGAAGATCTCGGCTTTTGTTACCTAACATCAAAAATAGACCTAAACACTGCTTACACTTATTTTGCTCATTTGTGCTCAGTTTTATATAGTAGTATAAATTTTAAAGTTATAAAACTTCATTTATTTGAAATATTATGAAATTAAAACATTTTACTTAATAACATTTGTTTTTCCTTTTCATTTTACAACACTGAAGTTTTAATCTGCTCTTTGGATTACCTGAACCTCTTGAAAAAAAGGGGAGACACACCTGGCAGAACTGTGCTGCAAGCTTGCAAAATGAGGGGTTCAAATTAGTGTATCTAAAAAACATGAGATGAAGAAAGTCTATATTAACTATTCATTTTTCAGTAATCTATAAAGGCTACGTTGAGCCATGGGGGAAGAATAGTGTTTTGTGATGGCCTATGTTACATTTTTAAATATAAAGCACCTAAGCCTTGAAGTTAGATAACTTGGGATTGGAGACAGTTCAGAGGCTGTGCAGTAATTCCAAATATGCCTGTTTTATATATTGGGATCCTTGTAAGATTTCATTTGAAGAAAGTTTCCCACTGTGAAAATCGTTTAAAAATTGTTGTATCAGAACAGCATTCATCAAACTTTTTTTGCTTCCATAGACCATATAAAAACTTTTAAAATACTCCTTTGCACATTTTTTTTAAAAAGCTAAAATTTTTCACTATACATTTAAGTGGTCACAAAGGGTGTACTTTAGAGTATATTACAAATTTTGAATTTTTAAAAGAAAAATATTTCATCAGCCTTTCAAATGCATCTAATAGTACCTATGTATCAAAACAATTGGACACACATCATTATCCATTAAAAAGTACATGAACAATCTATATTAAATCCATCAGAAATTTACCGTTATTCCTTTTTGTTTTGAAACTCATTAAACCATTCCCACAGGATTTTATACTAGTGTAATATATTTTATGATTAAACCTTTTATTGAACATCAGATTATATTTCTTTGGTATGAAAACGTGTTTGTGTGTGCATATTTTCATTTAATAATTTTCTGTGATATTATTAAGAAAATCATTCAGTTAAAAAAATCATTCAGGATTAATTTACATTCACACTTATTTAGTGGTATACAGTTGATCAATATAAAACAAAGTACATATTTGAATAGAAAACACAAAACTAAATATTAATATGAAATATACTTTATGAGTTGGATAAGAATACATTTTTCAATGAGTTTATGTATCCTTGGATAAATATGACTGTGCTACAATTGAGTTCATCAATCAATCAAGCACTGTGTGTGTGTGTTTGTGTGTGTGTGAGAGAGCATTGCATATATGTTAGGCCCAGAATCTTATTTGTGTAATTGCAAGATGGGAAAGGGGTTTTATTTTAGTGATATATTTCATTCATTTGAACTCCTTCTTACTCATATGTTAAAGATTTATCAGCTCACATCTGGCTTAGGTCCTCCTTCAATGTGATTGAAGGGAAAGCACTGGAAAACATATGAATTCCAAAAAATATGTAACCCAGTGGTAGTTTGATTCACATTCTCACAATTAACTAACTCTGTTTCAAACTGAAGCTGTGTTTAGTAGTAACTTGGAGGTTCTTCTCTCCTAGGGCAATACCCCATGCTGTGATGTTAGGGACAACTTGAAAACACTGCCTTTATTTTGTAAAGTAGAAGAATGCCAAGAGTAAAACAACAGGTGAAAAAGGAGAAACAGCCTGTAGCCTGTACTCAAGGTGCTTCCAGGCAGATCAATTTTAGGAAGATGACATACAGAAGTGGAACTGAAAACATTCTCTTACAACTAGCAACATTTAAGTACCCCTTCAAAAGTCTTCATGGACTTCTACGCAAAGGTATGATCACCTCAGTTTAAAAACTGCTACATTAGAGGATTTCTTAAGTCTCTTCACATTTTATAATTCTGTGATCGCTTTTGGGTTATTTAAAGTTCCTTTGCAATGGAGAAGCAAGAAGGGAACACATATTTTTCAAATGCAAAATATGCACATTATTTAATATTTTTATTTTGTATTTACATCAGTTTAAATTTCTGTAATAATGGTATTCCTCAAATCAGTTATTGTTCTTCTCTTGTGTATGTGATTGAAAGCTAAACTTGAAAATTGAGTTTTCCACTTTGCTTGTAAGTAAATCTAGAGCAAATCAGCCCTGTTTCATGCCTCTTGCCTACTGACGAATTGAATTGACTTGAGCAGAAACACATTAAAATGTAACATGAGGAGAATATAGGAAGAGAGGAGAAGTGGTGTGATAATTACCATAGAGACATTATATTGACCCTGCTATTAGTTTTTCATGTAACTAGCAAAACTGAGAAGCAAGCTCATTAGAGTAAACACAAAGACTTACTTTTATGTGTTACAGTTATATTGTTCTAGTTTGGAAGAAGAGAAGCATGACACAGCTACATGGGTTCTCTGTGGATCTCTTTAGGTAATTAACTCTGGCAGTGACACACTATTTCCAGATTAACAAGGAAGATACAATTTTAACCCAAGGGCTCCAGACATTTGGCTTTCTCAAATCAAGACTATAGGGATGGGTACTACTTAAACCATGAATGCAGAGTGACACGCTTAGCTCACCTTCCTGAATCTCTTAAGCAGCATGGAGAGTCAATATAAATGTCTATATATGTATAAAATAGCTGACCATGAAATGAGGTGTCTGGGTTCCTCAAAATTGTATACTAATGGCAGAACTCATGCAGGCAGAATGACTGCCTATAGTTCTTGAGTCCGAGTAAGTGCTTCAAGAAAGTTTGATGAATAATTGTGAAAGGAAGGAAAGAAAGGAGAAAGGGAAGATATTTAATGTATACACACACACACACACACACACACACACACACAGCTAGCAGAGCATATAGATATAAATGAGTGGCAACATTCATTATAGAGTGCACTCTTCAAGATCTTTCTAACTCAAATATTTATATATATATTTATGTACATAGGTGTATTCACATATACACACATGCACACATGGCATATATATATATATGTGTGTGTATATACCTATATATATGAGATTGAGAGAAAGAGAAAGAGAGGCAGAGAGAGAATGAGACAACAAACCTCTTAGAACAGTAGTTCTTCTTTTGCTTTTAAATCCTATGGAACCATGAGCAACCCAAATGCAGGGGACATCTTTCTTCTTCAACTTTTTATAATTATGTCTAATGCTATGCCTGGTTCAGAGTAAAAACAAAAATAAATGAATAAATAAATGGAAATGAGATAGGAAAACAAAAAGTGTGTGTGGATGCAATTTGAAGTTTTAAAGTCCTGTGGAAAGGTGAAGTGTGCTTTCATTGAGAGCACATACCTATGCTTTGTGGTTTCTTGAGAGAGATGCTCAGGAATACAACGAAGTCTAAAGGGAGAAGAGTCAAAGGCAATAGAGCCTTTGGTCATAAATGGTTAAAAATGTGGTTCCTGGAGTCAGACAGATCTGAGGTAGAATCCCAGCTTTGTCATTTCCTACCTGCGTTATCTTGGGCAAGTACCTAACCTCAATGTGCCTCGGTTGTCTCATTTGTAAAAAGTTCATAATAAGAATTTCTAAAATATTGGGTTGTTGTGGAAAGTTTATTACACAGTGCATGTACAATGTTCCATAATACAGATTTATGAATATAACAATACAAATCAATGTTCATTTAACTGATTTTTACTAGAAAGATGTTGAAGAAGAAAGGGATTGTACCTTTGTTCAGGTTGTTGATCCCTGTGATAATAAAGATAATCCAGGTTTTGTAGGAAAATAAATCTGGATTGGTGACCTAAATCTACTACATAAAAGCTGTGTGATTTTGAGCAAGTTCCTTAAGATTCTCAGATTCCTCTTTGTAAAATGGGATAGTAATATAACAGTTAGCACATATTTAGGACAACAATGTGCCAGACAGTGTTCCAAGAGCTTTACATGTATTTTCTCATTTAATGCCCCAACAACTCAATTAAATAAATACAGTATCACTAGTCCTCTTTGCTACTCATTGCGGTTGCCATTATTATGCTAATTTCACAATTGAGAGAATAATTTCAGAGGAAATACATGAATTGTACTACATTTTCAACTTTTTTAAGCCTTGTATCCTGTATGAGGCATAAAAAAGTGTTCGGCACCTATGACGTGGTAAATAAACATAAGGTGAATTGAGTGGGGTAGGTGGCTCTCAGAAATCAAGCCTGTAAATGAATAATGGTTTGGCGAGTCAGATCTGAATACTATAATGGCACTTCTGGAAATCAACAGCTCTTGAAAAGGAGGATGGGCTTAGGTGTGTGGGGGGCACAGTCGGCAATTTAGCAGTAGATTAATACACAAGCCTTTTTAAAGGGACTGAATGATTCTACATGCAGCCTTCCACCAGGGGGACAAATTGAGCAATTTGAAATAAATGGATGGTTTACCAAACAGCACTAGGAACATTACTGCTACAATTTCAGTTCTTAGGAACTTCCTCTTTCTCTCTCTCTTTCTCTCAAAAAAAAAAAATAAATACATACATAAATAGATAAATAAATAACAACAGACCTATTGATTTTCACCCATTAGACATAGGAGAAAAAAAGCAACCTTAAAGCTGCCAATATTTTTGTTTGACTGAATTTTTCTTATTAGTTAAAGGTGAGAAAAGGGATTTACAATTCTCCAAACAAAATATATGAAGAACTCAAATGGTATCCTGGAAACTTAAACTGGTCTTTTAATTATTTCCCACCAAAGTAACAGAGAAAAAAAATGTGTTTCTCTGGTTGGACATTGGAAATAGGTGTGTCTTCTTTTAATACAGGTATGCTTTTTCTTATAAGGTAATTCACATAAAGTTATACTAATACATTCTTTAGAGTTTAGTTACAGAGATATCATCTATGAGGTACTTCAAAAAATTCATGGAAAGATTCATATTATCTTTTAAGTCTATTTTTCCAAGGACTTCTTGAATTACCTTCATATTTAGGGAGATGAGACCTATATACATAGGATGGTAATATGAAAAATGTTCCTCAGTTCAGTGTGACAATGTTCAGTAACCAGAGGTCATGATGTCAATAATCCCATACTTGCATTCAATTAAACATTAATTGATTAGGTTAATATAGAGTAGGGCCATTTATAAATGGCATCACTGAATGTGCTACAACCTGGTTTATACAGAAATACTTGGGAATTTTGTAATTAAATGTATGTTAGGAAAATCAACACATACTGACCATTCAGATAACCAAATTAATTATGCAAAAACCCAGTTTTGTTGGTACTATTTAATGATTTGGATATGACCTTTTACACCTAGTTTTTTGTAGAAGCCAGCTGTTTTCTGTCCCTTCTAACTACTTCCTCCGTACTTCCTTTCTCTTTATTCATTTATTCAACAGATATTTATTCAGTGCTTACTATATACCAGGCACTGTCCTAGGTTCTGGGGACCTAGTAATGAAAAGACCAACATGGTTCTTTTTCTCACTGAGCACAAAATCTTATAGGAGATGCAGATAATTTGTAGGTAAATATGAAAGGACTTGATGTTAGACTGGATGTGGGGGCTAAGGAAGAATGTGAAGTCCTGAGTAACTTCACATTTCTGACCTGAGCAACTGGGTGGTGCCATTTACTGAGAGAGAATATTCTAGAGAAAGAGCAGGGGTTCTTTCTTGTTGTTGCTTTGTTATTCTTCAGGCTTGATAAGAGGAAAGTGATAGGTTTCATTTTAGGTGTGTTGAGCTTCAAGGGGCTTGTGGCACATGCAAGGGGAAATATCTTAGTCAGTAGTTGGATATACAGGCCTATACCTGTTCAATCTCTCTGGATTCCATCCCTCCCTCTTCAATTACATTTATCTATCATTTATGTTTTCTGTGAGATTTAAATGATTTTTAAAATATCTTTCTTTATGTTTAGTATTAAGCGTATATTTCACAAATTTAAAATAGGTGGAAATACATACATTTTATCTCAGTATCTCTCTCCTCATACTGCGCACATTCTATTATTAAGTCATTCATTTGATTAATACTTATTCAGCATGTATTAAGCCCTTTACAGTTTACTGGAGATAAGGTGGTAAATAAGATCAGCAACAGTCCAGTCTTTATGGTGATTCATATAGGCAGTGAACAAATAACAAGTACGTTATGCATTATAAAGAGAATTATAAAATGTTAAAGAAAAATATAATAGAAAGACCTAATCTAAACACAGAAGTTATGAAAGGCCTGGAAGGCATGATATTTAGGTGAGACCTAAAGGATGAGTAAGATTTAGCCAACAGAATAGCATGGAGGTTGTGAAAGCTTAGATGAGAGTTGAAGGTTGTGGGAACATTTGTTGAGACTCTAAGGTAGTTAAGATTATAGGACTTTAGGGAAACTGAAATAGGTCTACTGAGGATGCGATATATTAAGTTTGACTATGTGAAATTGTCACAATTTTTGGAATATAGATTTGACAATTCTGTACGGTTCAATTCAACAGAAAGAAATGGGGAGTGAGATAAGAAATACATTCACTGATTTGGCAAGTATTTATTGAGTGCCTACAATATGCTAAACACTGTTCTAAGCAGTGGGGACTTACCAGTGAATTAGACAGTAAATTCTGCCCTTATGAATCTTACATTTTAGTGAGAAAAGAAAAAAGTTTAAACAGTGCTGTTGTGGAGTCCTAGACAGATCACATAGAGCCTTGCATTTTTGCATCTTATCCCAAGGACAACGAGAAGACATTAAAGTGTGTTAAGCAGGGAAGTTACCTTGTAAGTCGTGTATTTTGAAAATATCACAATGTCTAAAGTGTGATGAAAATGAATGGATTAGAATGGGTGAAAAGTGGAAATAAGGGAAAAAGTTAGGAGACTGTTATTCATCAGATGATCCACCATAGAATCCTGGACAAAAGCACAATAAGAATGGAGAGAAGTAAACAGTTAGATATTTATTTTTGAAGTAGAATCATCAAGGCTTCATAACTGTTGGGATGTGAGAAGGGGAAGTGAATTAAAGTAAAAATCTGGAGTCACTTCCAGATTTTTAGATTGAGAGTCTGGGTGAGTGGTGGTATGATTTACTAACATCAGGAATACAGGAGAAAGAATCACTCATAAAGCTTGAGGCATGGCTATGATCAGTTGCAGATATTATAACTGTGATATATTTGTGAAACAATCAAGCAAAGATGTCAATAGACAACACATATACCAAAAATGAGGCAATGGGAGTAGTCCTCTCTGAGTGTAGGCAATAAAGGGGGTGCATGGTCTCTAGGGAATTTTAAGAAATAATAAAATTGACTAAAAGTGAGATATTTTTATCATTGTCGTGTGCCAACAATGCTGAACAATTACAGTGAAAAAATAGTCCTTACTGGGACTGTTTCTACATGATCCCCCCTTCCTTGCTATGCTACCACAGTTTGGTATGGGTGCCTGCTTAGGAGAAAACAAAATCTTAGCTGGAGATATTTATTGGGGTTTTGTTAACATATGGGTTAAAATAAAAGTCATAGGAGTAAAAGGGACTGTTTAGGAATACTCAATATGAAGAAGAGTGGAAGAAAGTACTGTAGCCTTTAGAATGATGATATTTAAGAGGCTGGCACAGAAAGGACTACACAAAGAGGTTGGGAACTATTTTCCAGAATGGGGGAGGAAAATATCAGGGTTGAATGCTATTATAGAGGCCAAAGGAGAAGAGTGTTTCTAGAAATATAGGGTGCTCAAATGTCTAGTAATTTGAGGACTGAAAAATGTATAGTATTGTCTTATTAATTCAATGTTAACTGAGCACTCACCATGTGCTAGGGGCTATGATGAAGAAGAAAATATGGTTCTCATCACCGAGAATTTTACAAATGGGGAAAGAGATTCTTTATTAATTATGAAATAACACAACAGGTACTATGAGAAAAACATGTAAAAGGTGTTTCTAGAGAAACTAGATTGAAAAGGGGAGAAAAGAATGTGGGCAGGGATTGTTCCAGAGAAAGCTTTATAAGAAAGGAAATATTAGTGGTGAGTCTTGAATGAATCAGTGGCATTCACCAGATAAGAAGAGAGGGCAGGATATTCAGTGCAAAGAATGAAAATTCAGGGAGATATGAAAAGGTATGATGCTTTCAGTAAATGAATCTTAGTGTGCCCAGGCAAAAGAAGCAGGAGACTGAAAATATATCAAAACTACTACCCCGTGGAATGTCGTGTGCCATGCTTAAAGGATTTGAAATCTTTTTTAAAACTGTGTAAAATAGAGAACAATTAAAGCTGTACCATATGTGACGCCAAATGTATTTTATTTATGTGTATGTGTGTGTGTGTATCAGTTTAGATCTAACCTGCTTCCTAAAATGATTTGAATTTGCTGTCATTGTTTTATTTCTAAATGTAATATTAAAATCAGAATATATATCCATATAAGCAAAAGGCTTGTGATTTCATAATAAATTCTCTTTCTAAAGCACTTTCAGATTTACTCACTGCAAAGATTCATTGAATATTATGATAAAGCCAATAGTCCCTACATTCTACATGCTTCTAAAGAGCAAGCCACAAAGATTAGAAATAAATGATTGTAAGATTGGTAACCATTGCCTTTGGTCATGAAATATTGCATATTGCATGTTTTTAAGTGCACCACTGAATTCATTTGGGTACCTGAGTCCCAATTAGGTGGAATATTCGGTACAAATAATTTACATCTACGCTATGTTCTTTCCAAAAGATTCAGTATCTCTTAATCTGATGTGCGACCAAAATAGATTTTCACCATTGTACATTTGTTTTTTTTTTTACCTTACTCTGAATTCTTTCTATCCTCTGGTTGTTCAAAGGAACGAGTGAATTTGCCCATCTGCTTTGGGAAGTTTTTCTCAAGTTGTAACTTTTTGATAAATGCTACTAATACAGAAACTGGATTCCTCAAGCCTCGTTCAGATTAGGATCTCTAACAAGTTACAGATGAATTAGTACTTACTTGTTAAGGCAACACCAACTTTAGTCATATTGAAAAGACCACAATTTCAAGACTCAATTTTATCTACTGACACAAATATCAAAGGACTCAGTCAAGAAAAAAATGAGTGTTAGCAAATGTGGTGGCATAGCTGATTATATCTTCCCTTTCAAAATTCTTAGCAAAAAATCTTGGTTGAGATATAAAACTTTGGACAATGTATATATGTTCGTCTTTTCTCTTAAATGAGATGCTATAGTAATAAAGATGGTAAGAGTATAAAGCATTGCATACACATGATATTGCATTCCTCAAACCGTATTGCCAATCTCTTATTAGCAAAAGACCTAGAGATAAAAAAAATAAAAAAGTGTCAAAATTAACTTCAACCATTCTAAGTTTATATTATCTGACTGAGGGTGCTATACCCAACTATATTTATTTCTATGTAATATTTTTGTTTCTCTGCTGAGTCTCCTACATTTCAGTATTTAGTGTATTTGTCAAGGTTCTCCACGAAAATGGGGGGAGAGAGAGAGAGAGAGACAGAGACAGAGAGACAGAGAGAGAGAGAGACACTAAGGAGAAATTGGTTCTCACAATTACGAATGCTGAGGAAGTCCCACGATCTGCCATCTGTAAGCTGGAGAACAAGGAAACCCTGTGATGTAGTTCCAATCTAAGTCCAAACCCCTGGGAACAAGGGGAGCTGATGGTGTAAATCCCAGTAACCTAGTTCAAGGGTCTGAGAAAATGAGATGAGATGTCCCAGCTCAAGCAGGGAGGCATGAAACAGAAGTGGTGAATTCCTCCTTTTTCTGGCTTTTTATTCTATTCAGGGCCTCACTATTTGGATGATTTACATTCATATTTTGGAGGGCAATCAAGTTAACTGAGTTGAGTGATTCAAATGATAATCTCACCCTAAAATACTTTCATAGAAACACCCAGAAACAATGTTTAATTTGGGCACCCTGTGGCCAGTCAAGTTGACACATAAAATTAATCATTACAAATCTAGCCTTTGTCAACTTGGCAGCCATGCACATTTCCTTAAACCATAATTTATCTTCAAATACAAATAATAAAAAGGTCATAATTCTACCTATCATGGTACAACTATTTTGAACACCACCAGAAATAGACTAATACCTTCCCAAGAAGAGGAGGTAAAGTCCTTGAGTGAAGTTTACTCTTCTCCTTGATGTCCTATTACTTAAATAGTAGGATGTAAAATAAACAATGCTTACAAACTACAACATAAAATGAATACATCTTATGTTATATGATAAGGGAAAAAAAGAAGAAATAAAAAAGGTACACACACAGATACATGTATTTATAAAAAGACAGGAAGGAAATACTCATGACAATTATATTCCTTGATTCTGTAATTGATCACGTGGTGATAGCTGGTATTTATAACTGTCTTCTTCTGCTACCCATTTTGTATTTCCTTTGCATTCAGCAAGCACTTCAGCCAATTGTTTTTCTTTTCCTGGTGGGGTTACCCAAACCTTCATCCCTGAAGGGTCTGGGCCATTCATAGTCCTTCCTGGATTGGGTTAATCATAGGCATGATAATACTAAGAAATGACCTAAAAGATCTCTTGTATTCCATACATATTCTTCCTTACCTCCATTGTGGAGTAGTAGTACAATTTCCCCTCGGTAGTCTAGATCAATCACCCCAACCAACACCATAAATCCCTTCTTTGCCTGTTGATTCAGAGGCATGAGGAGACCAAAGTGGCCAGGTGACAGTCTTAACTTCCAGTTCAATGGAATCACAGTTGTGTCTTCTGATGGGAGCATTCCTCTCTCTGGAACTAAGACCTATAGGCCAGTACTGCTTAAACTCACAAGAACAAGAAGCAAAAATTCTTTTTTTTTTTTTTATTCACAGCAGCTTTATTCATAATACCTGAACCTGGAAACACCCAAATGAGCAGGTGAATGAATACATAAATAAGAAGCAAAAATTCTGCTAGTGGGTCTCTAGGTGTAATGGTGAGTGGTTCCACTCCCACTTCCACTCCTTGATTTCTGGACTTATGAATCCTGCCTATGGGAGAAAAAAATTATATATTTAATGTTTATTCAAAGCATATATAGCTTTCTGGAAAACCTTGCTTCAGCCCTGCAAGAGATTACTACCTAGATGATGCTATAATGGAGTCGTCAAAATGCTGTTCCACCGTTCTGTTAATTCACATGCTTCAGGATGTTGGGAAAAATAGAAAGACCAGTAAATTTTTTGAGCATGGGCCCATTGCCTCACTTCATTTGTTGTGAAATGAGTTCTTTGATCTGAAGCAATGCTGTGTGCAATACCACAACAGTGGATGAGACAATTAGTAAGTCTGTGGATGGTAGTTTTGGCCAAAGTATCGCATGCAAGGAAGGGAAATACATATCAAGAGTTAAAAGTCTATTCCAGTAAGGAAAAAAAAAAATTCCACCCTTTCCACTATGGAACAGGTTCAACCTGCTACCAGTTGATCACTGGGGGAATGGTTCCCTATCGAAGACTCAGTATTGGTCTCTGCTCACAGACAGGGCACTCAGCAATGAGTGGAAATATGCTTGCCTTCGAGAATTTATTCAAAGTTTATGTTGCTGAGCCCATGAATAACCTCTTTCCTTGCCACCATGGCCACGTTGTTCATGATATCATTCTGTAATAACAAGGGTGGCTGGGGAAAGAGACTGAGTGGCTTGCACATCCTAATCACTTGACTTTTAAAGTTCTCCTCTGCTGAGGTCACACTTTAGTGAGCATTTATGTGCAACACAAGTATCTTTACATTTTTCTTTTTATTCAGAGAGGTCTATCCGCATACCTCTTCCTTGTCACCAATTTTATAATCATGTTCTTTTCAAGTTCCTAAAAATCCAGTCAAACCATTAGCCATAGCACATGAATGGGTTTATAATCACATCTGCCCATTTCTCCTTTCAAGCAAAGTGAATAACCAGGTGTACTGCTCAAAGTTCTGTCCAAACTAGTCTCTCTCAAGGATGTCCCCAAGAGAGGCTGTAGTACCGCAGCTGTCCACTTTGGGGTGGTGCCTGCATACTGTGCAGAACCATCTATAAACTAGGCCCAGTCTTCTCTTCCTCTATCAGTCGATCTTAGGGAGATCATCATAAGGCCATAGGCTCAGGCTGGGAGAGAGAAGTCAGTGTAGCAGAATTGGGGACTATGAGCATTAGGGCCACTTCTTCAAATGACTTACTTTTGTTTTCTGGGCCTGCTCAGGCCTGATCATGTATATACAACTTCCATTTGAAGGTGGAGTGTTGCTCTGCACCTCTGCCTTTGTGGCTTATTGGATAAGATAACACCAGTTTTATGATAGGCTTCTCATATTGCATGGTCACTTGGTGGCCCACGACTCTACTAAGGCCCAAAGGCAGATCAAGAGCTGTTTCTCAAAATGAGAGTAGTTATCTGTGGATGGCAGGGCCTTGCTCCAATATCCTAAAGTTTTATACTACAATTCACCTATAAGGCCTTCCAAAGGGTCCGGACAGCAAACAGCATATTTATTTTTCAATAAAAAACTAAAAATATAAATAAAATAGTGGTATGATTGAAAGAAAGCTTTAAGAAAGGAAGCAACTTCACATAAAAATTAACTTTCTGTACAAGCCAGTAAATTTGAATTCTGTAAGAAGTTCTAGACAATTAATTTACCACAAAATAT
This sequence comes from Galeopterus variegatus, assembly GCF_000696425.1. Classification (NCBI taxonomy): domain Eukaryota; kingdom Metazoa; phylum Chordata; class Mammalia; order Dermoptera; family Cynocephalidae; genus Galeopterus; species Galeopterus variegatus. The sequence goes on along the minus strand of NW_007729231.1, from coordinate 122,791 downwards.
GCTAAGATTAATTTTGAAAGCTTATGATGGTTGATATTTACTGGAGGCATAGTTAAAAATCATTCTTCACTCTTGCTTAACTTTGATATTAGTACATGTCTTCTGGATAATGTTGTAGCTAGTTAGTTAATTGTAATGTTATCTCGACTTCTAGTTTACTGGTGGTCATTCAGAAATTATGGCAGAAACTCAGTGTTCCATATCTTTATTTTCTTTGGTAGGTAAGTGTTCTGTATATAGTAGCAGCTCAGCAAGGTTACAAAGCAATAGTGCAATCTTTTGAACTGTCATCACTTGTAGAATAAATGATTATTAACTTCCCTTTTTAACCACAAAAGACCCCCAAATAGCCAAAGTAATCCTGAGCAAAAAGAACAAAGCAGGAGTGATTACACTACATGGTTTCAAGTTATACTACAAAGCTATAGAAATGAAAACAGCATTGTACTGGCATATAAACAGAGACATAGCCCAATGGAACAGAATGGAGAAATAAATTCATGTATCTACAGCCAACTGATTTTTGACAAAGGCACCAAGAACACACATTAGGGAAGGATAGTATTTTCAGCAAATGATGCTGAAAAAACTGGATATCTATGGGTGGAATAATGAAACCAGACCCCTATCTCTCCTCATATACAAAAATCAGCTCAAAATGAATTAAAGACTTAAGTGTAACACCTGAAATTATACAACTACTAGAAGAAAACATAGGGGAAACACTTCAAGACATTTGTCTGAGTAAAAATTTTATGAAGAAGACTTCTAAAGAACAGGCAACAAAAGCAAAAATAGACATATGGGATTACAGTAAACTACAAAGCTTCTGGACAACAAAAAACAATCAACAGGGCAAAGAGGCAACTTAGCTGAATGGGAGTAAATATTTGCAAACTATTCATATAAAAAAGGATTAATATCCAGAATGTACAAGGAATTTAAACAGCAAAAATATATAAATAAGTAAATAATTTGATTTGAAAATGGGCAAATGACCTGAATAGACATTTTTTCCAAAGAAGACCTACAAATGGCCACATTAGTGTTCAACATCACTAATCATCAGAGAAAGGCAAATCAAAGCCACGTGAAGTATCATCTCACCCCAGTTAGAAAGACTGTTATCAAAGAGTAATAAATGCTGGTGAGGGTGAAGAGAAAAGGGGACTCTTGTACACTGTTGGTAGGAATGTAAGTTAGTACAACCATTATTGAAAACAATATAGTGATTCCTCAAAAAACTAAAAGTAGAACTACCATATAATCCAGCAATCCCACTGCTGACTATTTATTCAAAGGGCAGGGAATTAGCACCTTGAAGAGAGAGCTGCATCACTATGTTTATTGCAGCACTATTCACAATAGCCAAGATATGGAATCATTAGTGTAGCTGTCCATTGACAGCTGAATAGATAAAGAAAATGTGGTATATATACATGATGGAATACTACTCAGCCATAAAAAGAATGAAATACTGCCATGTGCAGCAATGTGGATGAGTCTGAAGAAAACTTTGTTAATGAAACAAGCCAAACAAAGAAAGAGAAATGCCACATGTTGTCACTCATAGCTGCCTACTATGAAGGAAGTAAGGGAATGCAGGAGGGAGGGAGGGAGGGAAGAAGGGAGGAAGGAAGGAATGAAGGAAAGAAAGAAAAGACCACAAAAATGTCTTTCCATCTATTTGTGTCCTCTTCAATTTCTTTCAGCAGTAATTTGTAGTTATCGTTGTACAGATCTTTCATCTCCTTGGTTAAACTGAATCCTAGGTATTTCATTTTTCTTGGTGACTACTGTGAATGGGCTTGCTTTCTTGATTTCTTTCTGTTAGTTCATTATTGGAGTTATAAAAATGCTAAAGATTTTTGCTTGCTGATTTTGTATCCGGCAACTTTACCAAAATTGTATATCTGCTCTAAGACTTTTTTGGTAGAGTCTTTAGGTTTTTCTATATACAGGATCATATCATCTGTAAATAGGGACTTCACCTTTTCTAATCTGGATGCCCTTTATTTCTCTTACCTAATTGCTCTGGCTAGTAGCTCCATTAATATGTTAAGTAGGAGTGCTGAGAGTGGGCATCTTTGTCTCTTTCCTGCTCTTAAGCAAAAAGCCAAAAGATGATGCTGACAGTGTGTTTGTCATATATGGCTTTTACTGTGTTGAGATACTTTCCTTCTATATCTAATTTGCTGAGAGTCTTTATCATGAAGTGATGTTGAATTTTGTCAAATGCTTTTTCTGCATCTATTGATATTATCACGTTTATTGTCATTGATCTTGTTGATGTGATGTATCACATTTACTGTCTTGCATATGGTGAACCATTTTTGCATCTCTAGGATGAATTCCATTTGATCATGGTGTATAATTTTTTGATGTGTTGCTGTGTTCTGATTACTAATATTTTGTAAAGTATTTGGGCATCTGTCTTCATCACAGATATTGGCCTGTATTTTTCTTTTTTTGTTGGATCTTTGGTTTAGGAATCAGGGCAATGCTGGCCTTATAGAATAAGTTTGGGAGAATGGTCTCTGTTTCAACTTTTTGGAATATTTTGAAGAGAATTGGTATTAATTCCTTTTTAAAGGTCTGGTAGAATTCAGCAGTAAAGCTATGCAGTCCTGGGCTTTTCTCTGTTGGGAGACTGCTGATTACTGCTTCAATCTTGTTGTTATTGGTCTGTTCAGATTTTCTATTTCTTTTTGATTCAGTCTTGGTAGTTTGCATGTGTCAAAAAAAAACTTGTCCATTTCCTCCAGATTTTCAAATTTGTTGGCATATAGTTGTTTATAATTTGTTGGCATATAGCTCATATTTCAGTGGTATTAGTTGTAATGTCTCTTTTTCCTTTCTGATTTTTATTATTTGGGTCTTCTCTCCTACTTTTTTAGTTAGCCTGGCTAATGGTTTGTTTTCTTTATCCTCAGGAAACCGACTTTTTGTTTCATTGATCTTTTGTGCTATTTGAGTCTTCATTTAGTTCTGCTCTAATATTAATTATTTCTTTCCATCTACTAATTTGGGGATTAGATTGTTCTTGTTTTTCTAGTCTTTGAGGTGTAGCATTAGGTTGTTTAATCAAAATCTTTCCATTCTTTTGATATAAGAGTTTATTGCAATGAAATTCCTTCTTAGTACTGTTCCTGCAGTAGCTCACAGGTTTTGTCATGACATGTCTTTATATTCATTAGTTTCAAGAATTTTTTTTTTTTGATTTCCTGTTTAATTTCTTCTTGGACCCATAGGTCATTCATGAGCATGTTGTTTAATTTCCATGTATTTGTATAGTTTCCTGAGTTTCACTTGTTATTGATTTCTAGTTTTAATATGTTGCTTCTGAAAAGATACATGAAATGATTTCATTTGTTTTTTATTTGTTGAGACTCGATTTGTGAGCTAAAACATGCCAAGTCCTCCTTTCATCTGCTTATACTGTTTCTGCATCTAGGAATGTCTTTCCATACTTTCCCTATGCGTATCTTTTTTCATCAAGACAAAAATCAAATGCTACCTCCTCTGTGACACTTTTATTTAACTACCTAGTTAAACTAATTAATTCTCTCTCTAACACCACAACAAACACTCTTATGGTACTATTTTAAACTTTTCTATTTTTTTCTTTTGTATCATTTGGGTATGTCTGCTTCCACCATTACATTGTTAGTACCTGTAGGACTTGATCTGTATCTTCCTCATCTTCATATCTGACTGTCTTAGTTTACTCTGGCTACTGTAACAAATTACCATAGATTGGGTGGCTTAAACAGCAAATGTATTTTTCACAGCACTGGAGGCTAGAATTCTGAGATCAAGACACCAGCAGATTCAGTTCCTGGTGATGGCTCGCTTTCTGGCTTTCAGATGGTGGCTTCCTTGCTGTACCTGCACATGGAAGAGAGAACACACTCTGGTGTTTATTCCTCTTCAAAGGATATTAATTCCATCATGGGATCTCCACATTCCTGACCTCATCTAAATATAATCACCTCTCAAAAGAACCCTCCTCCTCCCAGAAATAAGTGAGAACATGTGATATTTCTCTTTCTGTGCCTGACTTGTTTCACTTAATATAATTCTCTCTAGGTCCATCCATGTTGTTGCAAATGGCAGTATTTCATTCTTTTTTATAGCAGAGTAGTATTCCATTGTGTAGATATACCACATTTTCCATATCCACTCATCTGATGATGGACATTTTGGCTGGTTCCTACTCTTAGCTATTGTAAAGAGTGCTGTGATGAACATTAGGGAACAGGTATACCTTCAACATGATGATTTCCATTGCTCTGGGTATATTCCCAGCAGTGGGGTAGCTGGGTCATATGGTAGATCTATCTGCTATTGTTTGAGGAACTTCCATACCATTTTCCATAAATACACAAACAACCTGGAGAGGGGAAGGGAAGAAGACACAATAATTACAAATCCTTGAAGTTGATACTACAAGCAAACAGAAAGGACATTGTTGGGAGGGAGGGGGGAGAGGGAGGAGGGAGGGAGGTTTTAGTAATGGGCTACAATAATCAACCACATTGAACACTGACAAAATAAAATAAAACTAAAAGAAAAAAAAGAAGAACCCATCTCCTAATACTTTCACATTGATGGTTAGGTCTCTAACATTGAAATTATTTTGAGGGAGGCACATTTTGTTCATAACACCTACCCACTTGCCCCTACCCCATTTAGTGTTTAGCGCAGTTTTGAGTATATAATAAGCTTGGAGGCGTGAAAACCTTTTGCATATCTAATTCTCTGAGACCTCTCACAGCAGGTGACTAGCAGCCCCAACTGCTATGCTCTGAATCTACCATCATATTTAAGTGGAGGACCTCCTTTTTTCTGGGCTTCTCTAAGTCAGTAATGAAGTGCAGCAGGAATACTAAGGCAGACCACACTTTGGCATATTCTAAAATTCTCTAATGGCTGACTCTGGCTTGAGAATTCTCCACTGGCCTTTTGCAGGTCTCTTAGAACTGCTCAGTAATCTAGGACACATTTGTGAAACCTCTTTTCCTTCCCTCTCTCCTTCAAAATGATCAGATCTGCACTGTGGTGTAAAGGTCCTTCTGGTCTCTCCCCATTTCCTCTCATAAGAAATGCCTTGAAAAAATTTCTTGCATGGGGAATCCACTCTTGGTGTCTGCTTCTTGGAAGAACTTGAATAACACATTAGATTTGGATGCATCATTGAATCAAGTAATGATGTATTCTTTTTACTATCTCCCAGAAGCCTTAGTGATACACTCTGGCTCTTCAAAATCCCTAATATGATCCTCATGTCAGGTCTTTCTTCCTTTGCAATGCACTCTTATGTGGTGACCTGGGAGGCTCTGGCATTAGTGATCATTTTTAGTGACAAAGATCATACATGGGCCTATGATCAGTGATTAATCATTCACTAATTCTTATACTTACTTTAAAACAAGGAGCTGGGAAGTATGATTCATATTGAACTATGTACTATTATCATAAATTGTAAACCTGCTTTATGTTTATACAAAACATATCTGAAAACATTTAATATATGTTCTGACTTTGTGCTTGTTTTCAGATACACTTTTTGAAGCAAGAACTTAAAAGACATACAAATAACAACAGAAGAACAGCGACTCATTTGGAGCGCTGAGCTTGTCATTATATTTCTATTATTACCTGTCAATTAAACACTGACAATATGGCCAGTGAAACAGAGAGAGAGTTCCAGGCAATGTCTAGATATAGCTATATGTTGGATACATGTATAAAAGAAGGGAAACATTAACTGTAATAATCTTAGAACTGTTATTAAGTACCCTGATCTGTCAGCAACCAGACAGGCAATAAGTTCAACTTCTAGTTTCTAAATTACACTAAGCTAGGCCAGTGGTACCTCTCTGTCTCTCTGTCTCTGTCTCTGTCTCCCTCTCTCTCTCTCTGTCACTGTCTCTTTCTTACTTTCTTGATCTCAGATGCAGAGCAATGTGTTAATCATATCCTTAAGACATGACACTTTTTCATTATTGATCTTAACAAGTTTTCTGTCTTGTCTTATTCTACCATTTTGTCCTGGTCCCTGCCCTGTCTTCATAATGTTTCTAACGTATGTCCTTGGATATGTATGGGCCCTTGCAAAATTATATAATGTGTAAAATAGTGGTTAAGAGTGAAGATTCTGGAGGTAGATTGCTTCAGTATAAATCTTGGCTCTTCTGCTAAGTAGCAATGTCATCTTGGAAAAGCTGATTAACATCTCCACTATTCAGCTTCCCAGAGTTATTGTGAATATTTAATGAATTAGTACACGTGATGACCTTAGGAAAGCATCAGGCACATAATAAGCCCTCATTAAATGCTGGCTATTCTTCTGTGTATGTTTGCATTTGTAAATTACATGAATGATAGTCCTATAGATGTCATGGTATTCCTTATTTTTTCACTTAACACTACATTTGTAAAATTTAGCCATGATGTTATAAGCACATCTAGTTTATTAATTTAAACTTTTTAGGGTATGACATAGTATTTATCCATTATCTATTATATTTGTAATGGACACCTAGTTTGCCTCTAACTCTTATCCATCACAAACAATAAAATTTCTAATATATCCTTTGGGATTATATTCTGCTGCAACTAACAGAAAGAAAATAGTAATTCATTTTTCTCCTGTAATGAAAAGTTTGTAGGTATATGGCTTTATCTTTTGTGATTATTCTGTGTTAAAATATACTTTATTGTTAATACAGTGACATCTATCAGACTATCATACATGTAATTTAAAAATGCATATGTACACAGAAGAATAGCTGATATTAACAGTAGAGCAATACTACTTTTATTTTTTTCTATTGGATTATTTAGTGTTTGCTACACATGCATACACACTAACACATGTGTATTTGCAGGTGGGTGTACATGTATATATTACTATTTTACTGTTAACCTTATATTTTAGGCATATCTCTTATAAAGGCATATAGTTTTCTTTTTAGGTTACATCTTTGTCTGGTTTTGGCATCAGGGTGATGTTTGCTTCATACAATGAGTTTGGGAGAATTGCCTCTGCTTCAATCTTTTGGAATAGTTTGTAGAGCATAGGTATCAATTCCTTTTTGAAGGTTTGGTAGAATTCTGCAGTGAACCCATCTTGTCCTGGGCTTTTCTTTGTTGGGAGCCTTCTGATAACAGCTTCAATCTCTTTTATTGTTATTGGTCTGTTCAGATTTCCCCCCCCCCCTTGGCACAGTTTTGGTAGTTTGTGAGTGTCCAGAAATTTATCCATTTCCTCCAGATTTTCAAATTTGTTGGTATATAGTTGTTTATAGTATTCACTAATGATTTCGTATATTTCTGAGGTATCAGTTGTAATATCACCTTTTTCATTTCTAATTTTTGTTATTTGCGTCTTCTCTCTTCTTTTTAGTTAGCCTTGCTAAAGGTTTGTCAATTTTATTTATCTTTTCAAAAAAACAACTTTTTGATTCATTGATCTTTTGTATCAATTTTGGGGTTTCTTTATCATTAAGTTCTGCTCTGATCTTAATGATTTCTTTCTATCTGCTGAACTTGGGTTTGGATTGTTCTTGTTTTTCTAGTTCTTTAAGGTGAAGTATTAGGTTGTTTACTTGCCATCTTCACATTCTTCTGAAGTAAGCATTTAATGCAATAAATTTCCCCATTAGTGCTGCTTTTGCAGTATCCCACAGGTTTTGGTATGATGTATCATTGTTTTCATTAGTTTCAATAAATTTTTTGTTTTACTGTTTAATTTCTTCTTGGACCCATATGTCATTAACTAGAACGCTGTTTAATTTCCATGTGATTGTAGAGTTTCCAGAATTCCGTTTGTTATTGATTTCTAATTTTAATCCATTGGGATCTGAAAAAACATATGGGATAAATTCCATTTTTTTGAATTTGTTGAGACTTGATTTGTGACCTAAGATGTGATATATCCTGGAGAATGTTCCATGTGCTGATGAGAAGAATGAATATTCTGAGGTTGTTGGATGCAATCTTCTGCAGATATCTGCCAAGTCCAATTGGTCTAGAGTTTTGTTTAGATCTTGTGTTTCTCTGCTGATTCTTTGCCTAGATGATCTTTCCAATGTTAAAAGTGGGGTGTTCAGGCCCCCTGCTATTATGGTATGAGTGTCTATCTCATTATTGAGGTCTAATAGTGTTTGCTTTATAAATCTGGCTGCTCCGACATTGGGTGTGTAAATACTTATGATTGTTAAATCTTCTTGATGGATAAATCCTATTATCATTATATAGTGGCTTTTTAAATTTCTTTTTATGGTTTTGGTTTAAAGTCTATTTTATCAGATTTAAGAATAGCTACTCTGGCTCGTTTTTCATTTCTATTTGCATGGTATATCTTTTTCCATCCTTGATGAATATAGGTGCAAAAATCCTCAATAAAGTACAAGCCAACAGAATACAGCAACACATATGCAAAATTACACACAATGATCAAGTGGCATTCACTGCAGGGATGCAAGGTTTGTTCTACATATGCAAATCAATAAATGTGATATACTATATCAGTAAAATCAAACACAAAGACCATATGATCATCACTATAGATGCTGAATAAGCATTTGACAAAGTTCAACATTAGTTCATGATAGACTCTCTACAAGTTAGGTATAGATGTAAAGTATCTCAACACAATTAAAGCCATATATGATAAGCTGACTGCCGATATCATCCTTAAGAACAGGAACTAGACAAGGATGCCCACTCTCAACACTCCTATTCAACATAGTATTGAAAGTACTTACCCGAGCAATCGGAGAATATCAGGAAATAAAGGGTATCCAGATTGGAAAAGTTGAAGTCAAACTGTCTCTGTTTTCAGATAACATGATCATATATATCAAATTGCCTAAAGCCTCTACAAAAAACTCTTAAAGTTGATAAATGAATTCTGCAATGTTGCAGAATACAAAATCAACACACAAAAATCAGTAGCATTTCTATACTCCAACAGTGAACATGCAGAAAAAGAAATCAAGAAAGCTAGCCTATTTATATTAGCCACCAAAAAAATAAAATGCTTAGGAATAAAGTTGACAAAGGATGTGAAAAATCTCTATGATGAGAACTACAAACCACTGCTGAGAGAAATTAAAGAGGACACAAGAAGATCGAAAGATATCCCATGCTCATGGATTGGAAGAGTCAACATTGTGAAAATGTCCATACTACCCATAGTGATTTGCAAATTCAATGCAAACCCCATCAAAATTGCAATGACATGGAATAACAAAAGACCACATATAGCCAAAGTAATTCTGAGCAAACAAAAAAAAAAGCTGGAAGCATAATGCTACATGACTTTAAACTATACTACAAAACTATAATAACCAAAACAGCATGGTACTGGTATAAAAACAGACACATGAATCAATGGAATAGGATGGAGAACCCAGAAATCAACCCATACACCTATAGCCATCTGATCTTTGACAAAGGCACCAAGTCTACACTGGGGAAGAGACTGCCTCTTCAGTAAATGGTGCTGGGAAAACTGGATATCCATATGCAGGAGATTGAAACTATTCCGTTATCTTTCACCTTATACAAGAATCAACTCAAAATGGATTAAAGAATTAAATACACACACTGAGACAATAAGACTTCCTAAAGAAAACTTAGGGGAAACACTCCAGGAAATAGGGTTGGGCATGGACTTCATGAGTACAACCTCCAAAGCATGGGCAACCAAAGGAAAAATAAACAAATGGCATTATATCAAACTAAAAAGCTCCTGTACAGCAAAATAAATAATTAAGAGAGTTAAATGACAACCAACAGAGTGGTAGAAAATATTTGCAAAATACACATCTGACAGAGGATTAATATACAGAATATACAAGGAACTGAAACAACCTTACCACAAAAAAAACCAAGTAACCCAATTAAGAAATGGGCAAAGGAGCTAAATAGGCACTTCTCAAACGGAGATATATGAATGGCTGACAGACACATGAAAAAATGCTCAACATCACTCAGCATTTGGGAAATGCAAATCAAAACCATACTGAGATAACATCTCACTCCAGTTAGGATGGCTAATATTCAAAAGACTGTGAATGATAAATGCTGGCAGCATTATGGAGAAAAAGGAACTCTCATACACTTTTGGTGGGACTGCAAAGTGGTGCAGCCTCTATGGAAAATGGTATAGAGGTTCCTCAAACAATTGCAGATAGATCTACCATATGACCCAGCTATTCCACTGTTGTGAATATACATAGAGGAATGGAAATCATCAAGTTGAAGGGATACCTGTACTCTAATGTTCACTACAATACTATTTACAATAGCCAAGAATTTGAACCAGCCCAAAAGTCCATCATCAGATGAGTGGATATGGAAAATGTAGTATATCTACACAATGGAATACTACTCTGCTATAAAAAAGAATGAAATACTGGCATTCACAACAACATGGATTGACTTAGAGAAAATGATATTAAGTAAAACAAGTCAAGCACAGAAAGAGAAATACTACACATTCCCACTTATTTGTGGGAGCTAAAAATAAATAAGTAAATAGACAAACAAAGGGGGGGGGGAGAAGACACAACCATCACAGTTCCTTGAAATTAAGACAAGGAACAGATATGAGGTTGATGGGCGGGAGTGGGGAGAGGGAAGGGAGAGGGAGGATTCGGTAAAGGGACACAAAAATCAACCCCATTATATACTGATAAAATAAAATTAAATTAAAAAAAATAAAAATAAAAGCATATATTTGAATTTTTAAATGCAATCTGAAAATTTCGTGTCTTGCCTGGAAAGTTAGTCTGTTAGCATTTATTTTGATTGCTGACTTACTGGAAGTATTTTTATCATCTTAACCTGTGATTTCTATTTGTTGTTAAATGCTTTTTACTATCTCTCTCTCTTTTTATTTATTTTGGTGGCTTAAAGGTTTCTCAAACTACAAATTGATCTAGCATATGATCCAGCAATCCCAATTTCAGGTAAATACCCAAAGGAATGGACATCATTATGTCAGAGGGATACCTGCACTCCCATATTCATTGCAGCTCTATTTACAATAGCCATGATATGGAACCAATCTAAATGTCTATTGATGGATGACTGGATAAGGAAAATGTGGCATATATACACCGTGGAATCCTACTCTGCCATTAAAAAAATAAAATTGAATTCTGCCACTTGCAGCAACATTGATGAGTTTGAAGAAAATTATGTTGATTATATATGTTGAAATAACCAGGAACAGAGGGAAAAATACTGCATGTCCTCACTCTTCAGTGGGAACAAAGAGTGAATGAAGGAAGGAAAGAATGACCACAGTGCTGTGTTGGACTTGCAGAAGGAGAGAGCATACCTAGGGTTGTGGAGTGGGAGGGGGAGTGTGGAAGGATTAATTGGGTGGGGGACACAGGGAATAATGGCAATTCGTGATATTGATCTGGCCATCACATCTTGGGCACAAGTGGTGACAGTCAGCTTTGTACCCCATGTATGAGCATAACCAGTAAAATAATATATGTATAATATATATATATGAGTACCTGTAAAACAATGTTGAATAATAGTGACAATGGGTGAAATCTCTGTCTTGTTTCTGATTTTAATGGAAATTTCATTGGTATTTCTTCATTTATTATAATGCTTACTATTGGTTTATGGTAAATATGTTTCATCATGTTTAAGGAGTAGCTTTCTATTCTTATTTTACTTAACATTGAGTATTCATTCCTGTTTTTTAAAACTCCAGAGATAATTGTTTTTTTTTTCTTTATCTAATGATGATTTGGCTGATGTTTTTGAAATCTATCATACTGAGAGATCTATCATACTGATTGAATACCAATTGTTGAAGTAGCCTTGCATTCCTAGAATAAACCTATGTAAAAAAATATATATTAAATTTTATATTTTTCTACTTTTGTAACTTTTGAAATTTCCACAGTCTAGGTGTGTTGTATAACAATTGCCCTTAATGCCTTAGTATTCATTATAAAATCCTCTAAAACTGATCAATAGTGCCACTTTACTCTGAAAAAAAAAAAAAAAGGTCTTTACAACACTTTAATCACAAGTTTACTTTCCTGTCTTTTTCATTTATTTTTCTGATGCTTATTTTTTTTTTCATCTCATTGTTTTCTTACTTTAGTTAGTTCTATATTTTGATTCTTCAAATTGAACATTATAATTTGTTTTAGGCAGTCAGTGTTGGTTGAAATTTACCTAAACGTTTAATGATTTGTTAGCTCAATTAATGTTTTCTTTCTTTCCATTTCAATTTCTTTTCTTCTTTGCTACTTTCCACTGGAAATACCAAAGATTATTTTACTAGTTTGAAAACTGTAGATTCCTTTTTTCAAATTTTAGCACTTGTCTCAGACTTATCAAATCCGTGCTTTTGTTTATTTTTCCCATAAGTTTCTTAGCCTTATCGGCCTCTTTATCTTCCCGCCATACTTTGTCACGCTCTCTCCTTCCTTTAACCCTAACACTTAACAAAATGTCAGGCACATAATAGGTGCTCATTTTTTGCTGGAATCATGTTTAAATGGTAGAAATAGTATATTTGTAATATCTCTGATAGTGTCTGAGTAAGTGCTTGGCAAATTAATTCAGTATAGTTTGGAATGAGACAGCATAATGAAAAGGTAGAAATGTCATATACTTATTAGAAATCGTAGTATCTTTGCAGCCTACTGTAGGCAACTTTGTGACTCTGTCTTTCAGAGATATGCAGTGTAACCTGTATTCCATAGCCCTATCCACATGGCACTATTGTCAGAATTTTGACTGTACTGAATTGGATACTGAATGGTCAAAAAAGCCAGAAATGTCAAGAACATCATGATTACAGACACAGGCACAATCTAACATGACAGAAACAAACAAACAAACAAACAAGCTAAAAATGCTTTCTGGGGAATTTAATCAGTGTGCTTTGCTCGTGTAATAAAATCCATCTGAAGAATTCTTTGTTTATGAAATGACTGAATTAAATAATATCAATGGAGAATATGAAAGATCCCCATGAGAAATCTCAATTGAAAGTTAAGGGACATTGGGAAAGATAGATTGTTGAATGCTCAGAAATTTGAACTGAGATCCGAGGATATTATAATTTTCTCACACACTCACTCACTCACTCTCTTTCTCTCATCCCTAGAATTTTGCATCTGCAGTTTTTAATAGAACATCAATAATGTTTGCCTCTTATCCATGCCACAGAAAGATAAACTCATACTCAGCTACAAAAAAAAAAAAATGCTTTCTGAGCTTTGAAGCATTAAATTACCCCTCTCCTCACCTCTAGGATCCTTTGTTCAGTACAGTCTTATGCATTGTCTGAATAAAGACTCAGGATCCCCAAGCCCAGTAGCAAGAGACTTGCCAAGACAGCAAACCCCTCCCTGAGGGGCCTTCAAGTGCCTTTGTCATTGCCCTTTCTCCATTCCATGTTCAGAGCAGGACTCTTTCCCATTTACCTTGGGCCTCAGTGTTCTCTGCTATGTGGCAGGAGGACAAGTACCACAACAATTTTTTTCTTATAATCTTGTAAAAAAATCATATTTTCATTTGTATGGGTAACTCTATCATGCCACCATACTAGGGAAAACATACTTCAAGTGCTTTTGAGTCACCTTATAGACATATGCTTATTGTGCCTGCCTCTTACTCCATTTCTTTTGCTTTGCCTCCCATGGATTTGTCACCCCTTTTCCCCTGGGTGATGGAGCCACCAAAGATAACCCAAAGCCCATCTCTTCTGGGAAGTGAGAAGCCCCAGAAAGGGGTTAATATCCCAGGACCCTCAAGCATGAGGCATCCTTCCATTTAATTAACCACAAATTTGGGTTCTCTTCCTGCATTTATTCTCCAGACCAGCAAGTTACAGGAAGAGACATAGGTGGGGTTTTGCTAAGTACAGTTTAACAAGTTTTATGATAGAAGCTGGTGACATTCAGTGAAAACAAGTCAGATGACATTCTGTTAGGCAATTAAGTGATCCACTAACAATGGCTTGATTTAGCAAACATTCCTTTTCTCTCCAGCAGCTTTTTAGTAACTTTATGTATCAATTAGTAACTTGTCTGTCTTTGAGCCAGCAACCTTGCTGTGTTACAATTCTTATCTTGCAACAGCAACTCAATAGCCTGGGGAAAATTCCCTGCCCTTTGCAAGGTCAATATTTGAAACTGCATGGCTTTGGAACACCAGGCCCTGTGAAGTATATTTGGTTTTTGAATCCTCTACAAATTTCTTTCATTTGTTTATATTCTTTCTCTCTCTTTCTCCCCACTCTTTTTCCTTTTCTCTCTTTTTTTCATCTGTTTCTTTACTTTTACTCTGTATATTAATTTTCTTCATAATAAGAAATAATAAAATAGTAGCATTTATTGCTTCTTTGGTTGTGCTAGTAACCATGTTAGCACAAATTCACATAGGAAGTATTAATTGTTAAAAGAATGTTAGAAAGAAAATATCCTCATCATTGATCTTAATTTGCAAAAGTAGAAAATCAAGTTCAAAGGAAGTAAGTAACTTGCCAAAGGCATAAGCTGTTCACCAAACTCAGGCATATGCAACTACAAATTCCTTACTCTCAGTGCTGAGATATCTACTCTTGATGTCTGAATCTCTCTTCTACAGTGTGCTATTTTGGCATGCAGGCAGTGCATTAAGAGCCAACTGGTGGTAAACGTTTTTAATGTATTTTAACTACATTTTCTATTTAGTGTTTTAAGATTTTCTACAAATGGCCCCATTATTTTATGTATCTCAGCCAACTGTTTGAAAAACAGTAAGTAAGGTGATTATAGCAAATGTATATAGAGATGCTCCTCAACACACGATGGGGTTGCAATCCAATAAATCCATTGTAAGTTAAAAATATCTTAATTTGAAATTGCATATCTGACTGACAACTGTGGTTTGCTGCTGCTGTTGAGCATTGTGAGAGAAGTACAGTTTCTGCGGAGTGCACATAGCTTTTGCATCACTGTAAAGTTGAGAAATCTTAAGTGGAACCATCATAAGTTGGGGACCATTTGTATGTAAAATATTTGATTCCTTTAATATGTCCCTGTCAACTATAACAAATTTTTTATGGTGATGCTTGTAGTCTGATTTATATTTAAAATCTAGTTTGAGGACCAACAATAATAAAGCTACTTAGAAATGTTTTTTAAGGGTATTCTGCCACATGCTTTGTTGTCATCCTCCATAGAAGGACATATTTTCATAGAAAACGAAGCTACAAACATACACTGATTATGAAATATTCTTCAGTCAGGCTTGGCTTATTTCCCTGTTGTCTTCTCCAGGATTGCATAATTAAGGAAAACATTCTAATAATAAGTGTGATACACCATATAAACAGAATAAGGGGGAAAAGGTATGATAATCTAAATATATAAACATCCTTTCGTGATTAAAAAAAATCTCAACGAATTAGACATAAAAGGAATGTGCCTTGGCACAACAAAGGTTGTATAACATCACACACAACAGTGAAAACTTAAAGTTGAAAACTTTTCCTCTAAGATCAGGGACAAGACAAGGATCCCCATTCTCACTGCTTCTATTTAACATAATCCTGGAAATTCTAGCCAGAGCAATTAGATGAAAGAAAAGAAAGAGAAAGAAAGAGAGAGAGAGAAAAAGAGAGAGAAAAGGGTATCCAAATAGTAAAGGAAGAAGTGAAATTGTCTGTTTTCTGATGACATGATCTTACATATAGAAAACTCTGAAGACTCCACCAAAAAACTGTTAGAACGGATAAATGAATTCAATAAAGTTGCAGGGTACAAAATTGACATGCATAAATAAATAGCATTTCTTCACACTAACAGTGAGCTATCTGAAAAATAAATTAAAATATCAAGTGCATTAACAATAGCATCAAAACAAAATACTTAGGAGTAAATTTAACCAAGCAGATGGAAGATCTGTATACTGAAAACTATAAAACATTGATGAAAAAATTGTAGCTGACATAAATAAATGGATAAGTATCCCATACTCATGGATTGGAAGAATTAATATTGTTAAAATGTCCACACTACCAAAAGCAATATACAGATTCAGTACAATCCTTATCAAAATACCAATGTCATTTTTCACAAAAATAGAAAGAAAGAAAAAATAATAATAAAAAAACTAAAATTTGAATAGAACCACAAAAGACTCCAAATAGCCAAACCAATCCTTTTTTTCTTTTTGACCAGTAAGGGGATTGCAACCCTTGGCACAGTGTGGTCTGCACCATGCTCAGCCAGTGAGCGCACCAGCCATCCCTATATAGGATCTGAACCTGCGGCCTTGGTGCTACCAGTGCTGCACTCTCCCGAGTGAGCCACGGGGCCAGCCCCAAAGCAATCCTGAGCAAAAAGATCAAATCTGGTGGCATCACATTACCTGACTTCAAAGTTTATTGCAAAGCCATAGAAATCAGAACAACATGGTACTGGCATAAAAGCAGACACATCAACCAATGGAACTGGATAGAGAATCTGGAAATGAATTCACACATTTTTGGTCAGTAGATTTCCTACAAAGGTGTTAGGAACATACAATGGAGAAATGATAATCTTTTCAATGAATGGTGTTTGGAAAACTGGATATCTGCATAAATAAGAATGAAATTGTATCCTTATCTCACATCATATACAAAAATAAACCTAGGAGGAGGAAAAGTGGTGGACAAATGGGTGCGAAATTATGCTATCTACACTAAGTGAACCAATGTGAAGTATATGCATGTATTAAAACAATATGCTGTACCTTACAAATATGTACAAGTAAATGTTAAAATATTTTGAATAAAAATAAATCACTAAAATTAATTAAAGACATAAATACAAGACCTGAAACTATAATACTCCTAAAAGAAAACATAAGGGAAACACTTCAGGAGATAGGACTGGGCAAAGACTTTATGAATAAGATCACAAAAGCACAAGCAACAAAAGAAAAAAATAAACAAATGGGATTATATCAAACCAGAAAGCTTCTGCAGAGCAAAGAAAACAATTGCAGAGTGAAGAGACAGCCCATGAATTAGGAGAAAATATTTGCATGACATACATCTGATAAGGGGCTAACATTCAAAATATATAAGGAACACATGCTGCTCAATAGCAAGATAACAAATAACCTAATTAAAAAATGGGATGCCATGTGGAGACCGGTTCCCGCTCACTGGCTGAGCGTGGTGTGGACGCAGCACCGAGGGTTGCGATCCCGTTGCCGGTCCCCGGTACGGGCGTGACACCGAGGGTTGCGATCCCATTACCGGTCAGTAAAAAAGACAAAAAGGCAAAAAAAAGATCTAGAAAGTCACTTAAAAAAAACCCAAAAAACAAAAAATGTATAAATGGCCAACCACTAAATAAAATAATGCTCATCATCACTAATTATCAGAGAACTGCAAATTATAATCACAATGAGATATCACTTCATACTTCTTAGAATGGCTATTATAAAAAAGACGAAAGATAACTGTTGGTGAGGGTGTGGAGAAAAGGAACGTTTTCTGCGCTATTGGGAGGAATTTAAATTAATACAGACATTATGGAAAACAGTATGGAGGGTCCTCAAAAAACTAAAAATACAATTACCATATAATCCAGTAATCCCACACTCGGGCATATATCCAAAGCAATTAACATTAGTATGTCAAAGAGATAACTACACTCCCATGTTCACTGTGGCATTATTAACAATAGTTGACACATGGAACCAACTTTGGTGTCCATCATCAAGTGAATGGATAAGAAAATGTGGTATATACAGTAAACTTTTAAAAACAAGTGAATTTTGGCATTTGTGTCAATATAAATGAACCTGGAAGAAATTATTCTAAGTAGAATGAGCCAGGCACAAATTAAATGAGACATTTCTAAGTAAAATGAGACAAATACTGAATGATCTCAGTTATATGTGGAATCTACAGAAATCAAACACATAGAAGTAAAGAGTAAACTGATGCTGGGCCGGCCCGGCGGCACACTGCTACAGTGCGCCGCTTGAGAGCGCGGCAGCGCTCCCGCTGAGGGTTCGGATCCCACATAAAGACCGGTTCCAGCTCACTGGCTGAGTGAGGTGCAGGCGCAGCACCGAGGGTTGCGATCCCGCTGCCGGTCCTGGTCCGGTACGGGCGTGACACTGAGGGTTGCGATCCGTTGCCGGACACGAAAATAAGACAAAAAAAAAAAAAAAAAAAAAGAGTAAACTGATGCTTACCAGACGCTGTGGTATGGACACTGATGGGGAAAGCAGGGATATGGATCAAAAGGTGCAAAGTTTCAGTTAGACTGAAGGAATAATCTTGAACAATACATTTCAAAGAATAGCGGCTATAATAAAGTGCATTGTATATTTAAAAATTTCCAACAGAGTAGATTTCATATGTTTTCGCCCCAAAAACTGATGAGTACATGAGGTGAGAGATTTGTTAATTACCTTGAGTTAATCATTTTACAATACATACATATATCAAAGCATCACATCATATCACATAAAAATATAAAATTATTCTCTGCCAATTGAAAATAAAGTTAAATATGGGGCAAAAAGAATAACTACAATTTGTAATAATGAATATGCTTATAAAAATAATTAATTTAAAAACATATAAAAAATAAAAAATTCCATGGTATTGGAAGCCATTCTATGATTTTTTTCTTCTTCCTCATCAACCATATCCAGTCTAGTAGCTTTTATTTTCTAACTGTCCCTCCAATTTGTCTACTCTACATCCTCCCTGCTGTGGCCCTGGCTTGAGCTTCACAGTAGGTTTCTTGGACTACCAAAACAGCTGCCTGAATGATCTCTTGATTTCCAGGCTTGCACCCCTCCAGTCTTGTCTCCACACTGTCATTTGAGGCTTTAAAAAACCAGAGCTGATCTATTCTGTCTTCTGCTTAAAATACATAAATTGTCATAATTAATTTAATTATAAATATACTCAAATTCATGAACATGACATACAAGGCTCTTTAAATATGTCCCAGAACCTTCATCTATTTTATTCCTTCCTCATACCTACTGTGGAATGCCATTCTGACATTCTGAACCTTTCTTCCTGAGGGACTCCTGGAATTTAAGCATATTCTTATGTGTGTGTGTGTGTGAAGTTTGGAGCGTGAAAACTCCATACCTTATACTTAAACTGTAGCAAATGATATATTAAATGCCATATACTTGACTAAAATACCCATCTCACCAGTGGACTGTGAGCTCCTTGAGGGCAGGGTATATCTTATTGCCTTGTTCTCCTAGAATCAAGCACAAAACACTTTATATCAGTTAACCATTAGTAATATTTATTGAACTTAAATAAAAAAGGTAGTATAACACAGAATTTGGAATAAAATATGAGATGACCCTTGTGAAACCAAGAAAACCATCTCCAGAAACTACTCCGCTCTCTTTTTCACATCCTTCATTTCTCTTTTCCTTTATCATCATTGCCATTTTCTTTTCTTTAATTTAATTTTATTTTGTCAGTATACAATGTGGTTGATTATTGTGGCCCATTACTGAAACCTCCCTCCCTGCTCCCTCTCCCCCTTCCCTCCCAACAACCTCATATTTGTTCACTTGTCATATCAACAATAACTCAAGGAATTGTAATTGTTGTGTCTTCTTCCCTCCCCCCCCCAGTTTATTTGTGTATTTATTTATTTATTTTTAGCTCCCACAAATAAGTGAGAACATGTGATATTTCTCTTTCCATGCCTGACTTGTTTCACTTAATATAACTCTCTCTAGGTCCATCCATGTTGTTGCAAATGGCAGTATTTCATTCTTTTTTATAGCAGAGTCGTATTCCACTGTGTAGATATATCACAGTTTCCATATCCACTCATCTGATGATGGACATTTGGGCTGGTTCCAACTCTTGGCTATTGTAAAGAGTGCTGCAATGAACATTGGGGAACAGGTATACCTTCGACTTGATGATTTCCATTCCTCTGGGTATATTCCCAGCAGTGGGATAGCTGGGTCATATGGCAGATCTATCTGCAATTGTTTGAGGAACCTCCATACCATATTCCATAGAGGCTGCACCATTTTGCAGTCCCACCAACAGTGCATGAGAGTTCCTTTTTCTCCGCAACCTCACCAGCATTTATCATTCACAGTATTTTGGATATTAGCCATCCTGACTAGAGTGAGATGGTATCTTAGTGTGGTTTTGACCATTTTCTTAATTTAATTCCTCATCACCTCTCACTTGGGTTATTAAAATAACCTTGATACTGACTTCCTCCATCCAATTTTCCCCGTCTTCCCCAAGACCATCATCCACACTGAGTGATCATATCAAAACAATTTGCTGATCATGTCAGTCTCCAGCTTTCACACACAATAGCTCCCCATTAGCCTCCAAATGAAGTGCAAACTTCTTACCTTAATATAAGATCCTTCGAAAGTTTGCCACAGTATATATTCATTAATCTCCTTTAACTCACCCAAATATACTAATATACAATGCTCTTTTATGGCTCTGACTAGTGTCCATGCAGCTCCCTTTCTCTGGAACATCTGTCACTAATAACTCCACCAATAAAGGCTTATTCTTCCTTCAAGGTCCAGTACAAATGCCACCTCCTTTCATTATGTCTTATCATCTCCCTTCACCTCACCTCACTCAAGAAGAATGAGTCACTCCCACGCTTTCTGAATACAACTATTATAGCATGATATACTTCATAAATATTTGTTTATGCATCTGTCTTTCTTGGTAAATCGTAATCTACTTGAAAACAAAGTCTATGAATTACCCATTTTTTGTTTTTCAAAGCCAAGTTTAGCGCGTAGAACACATCTGGTAATTAGAATCTGTTGTACCTTATATGTGCTGAAACTGTCAGGCAATATATACTATAACGTTGAGAGGTTACAGGACATATTTTTGAGTGTTTGGGTGTATGAATGTGTATATGCATATATAAAGTATATACATGTACATATAAATTCATATTTGAAAACTCATGTGTAGAAGCCATCTTTTTGAACATAGAGTAGAATTAATGTTGAAGTACTTGTGTTTCAAAGTCTAAGATACATTTTCTGATTTAGCTCAGAATTTATGTTTGTCACTGATTTCATGTAAATAGCCTTATCTGTCTTGTATTATAAACCGTAGACAAAATAGAATCTCAGAAAAACTTATGTAGTTATTGAGTGATATTTCATGGAATAAAAGTTTCATTTATAAGTGGACATTTTAATCATGAAAACATGGCATACACTGAAACATTTCTGCCCCTTTCTCTTAAAACTTGGAGCAGATGAGAAATGTTATCAATAAGATTTTAATCATTGATTTATTCAACCAATGTTGTCAATTAATATATGTCAGGTACTCATCTAGGTTTTGTGATATAGAGCAAATAAAACAACATGGGTCCCTGCCCTCTTAGAGCCTATAGTCTGGAGTGCAGACTAACAGCACACAAAAATTATTCAATTATAAATTATGAAAAATGTTATGAAGTTCAGAGCATTATAAATACATAGAACCTTTCTGGACCTCAGACTACTCATTTTTATTATTCAGAGTAATTTTTACATAATGATAATGATAATATCAATTGCTATTTCTAAAAATCATTTTTCTCTACTTTGCACAAATATTTTCACATCATTAATTCATTTATTCTTTCAACAAGTATTTATGGAATGTCTACTATGCACCAGACACTATCCTAAGCACAGTGAATATAATGGTAAAGCTTAACATTAATTAACCATACAAGTATGATGAGTACTATGAATAAGACAGTATATATATCACAGAATATGTAGCGTTTTAAAGAATAATGTGTAATAAAAAGGGTAATCACAAAGTAGTGAGCTACTTTAACTAGCTACTTTAATAATGAAAGGTTTAAAAATACCTTCCTAATGAGGGTGAGTTTTTTCTTCCATTAATTAATATGTAGGCACTGCATGATTCTTTGGAAATCCTATATGCTCTAAAATCCCTTTCCCAATTAAAAGTCCCATTCCACCTGTTTACAGAATTTAGGTAACTACTTGATAGAAAGCAATTTGATCAGATTAATTTAAACCGTTCCATAAACAAATCAATTGTCAGCCTTTCCAGAGATAATCGGATTTTAAAATTAATTTATACTTTCAAATTACTACATCTCTAGTGGTTATGGGTGTGGCTAGGAATGATTTGGGAGTCAGAAGACTCCCTAAGGACCCGTAAACCATGCCCAGAAGGCAATCAGCTTTACTGTCTGTGCAGGAGGCCACTCTTTGGATGAAAGGGCAAATCAACTCAAAATATTTTCTTAAAATTACCTCCAACGTATCCTAGGTTCACCCAATGGTCCATGTCTACCATCATAGTTTTGTACAATCAGAATTTATATTCAGAACCATGACCCCTTGAAGCATTGCAATATTCATGAAGAAAAACATAAACACTTTTAAACCACTTTGGAATGATTTTTAAAAACAATGGCTGAAGTGGTATTGGGTTTTAGAGTAACTCTCAGCTAACAAAAAAAATAAATAAATAAGCCAAACACCTGATTCCCTAAGCAGCCTAGATAATTGAGGTTTTATGGAACATTAACACAAATGTTAGACAATTATTTTCCCCATCTGTTTCCCTGTTTTAAAACCCCCAGCAAAATTCTTTGCAGTAGTTCTTAAAAATGTTCCTTGAATTTCTTTCTCATTTCAGTAGCTCTTATCTAAATTGTTTTTGCTGATTTTGTTGTCTTAAATGGTGTAATTGTGTTCCAAGCATTTTTCTCATTTCAATCATGTCACATTCTCTTTCTTATTTATTCCTTTTAAAAAGTATAACTCTATGTCAGAAGTGATAATTTCAGATTAGCACTTAAAATATTGCTATCATTTAACATTAAATGTGATTCATCCATTTTTGACTACTTTAAAAACTCAGCATAGTATTAGTAATTCTTCCCTAGATATTAAAGGACAGTGTTAGATACATCAACAACTTAGGATGTCTCACATTTTATCAGCAAATCTGGTCAGCTGTGAATCTGCCAAGGAGATGCTTGGTTATGAAATCAGCAGCAGCAGCAGCAGCTACCGCAGCAATAGCACTTTTTGTTCTTTTTTTCTAGCAGGCACCGAAAAGCTGTTTTTAACATTAAAGGCAAAAATTGGGCAAAAAATTTACAAGAATCAAGTGAGAAACTTTCTTTAAATTTAGCACAACCTGAAAATTCTGTCCTAAAAAATGAAAATGGTAGTTTTCTCTCTGACACCCACCAATTTTGCCTTAGCATGCTTTCTTAATATTTAGCAATGGTGACATAATTGGGGAAAATATTAATGCTGATACCTAACCTTGAATGACTGACTTTACACAGCTTAAGGAAATTGAATGTTTTAGACAGCTCTTAATATCAATTTGAGTATCTGCAAGCCTAAAACATAAAATGTATGTTTTCTATGCCAAGACAAAATATCTTAACCAATTATTTTTAAACATGTCTAATCTGTAGCTACTATTACATTAATAATTAAAATTAAATTAGTGGTCTTCCTGTTGAAATTTTAATGTCTTTTTCACTATGAATCATTTTTTGAAACTGGAAAGGGTTTTGAAGTTGAATGATAGTAATACTATTATTATTATTATTCAAATAATATTCATATGTAATACGGCTTTTTTCAACTTGATATTTTTTAATCCTAAGAGTAATATCTTATTTCTTTTTCCTCTCTGACATGCATGTATATAGTTAGCTAAAAAAAAAAAAAAAAAAAAAACCACGTGGCACACTTATTCTTTCCAAGGCATTGCAGACAAAGCAGAGATTAATCAGATCAGACCTATGCCATGCCCTCACAAAGCTCACAGAAAAGCAGCATTGTGCAATGAATATAAATAGACGAGACTTGAATTTGGATTCAGTGAATTATTCGATGAATGACCTTGGGTAATTCACATCTAGGATGAACCTGGCTGCTTCTTTGGGAAATAATAATAATAATAATAACAACAACAACATATCCTGCCTCACAGGATTTATGTGGAAATTGAATTAGATTGTAGGTAGGAAGCACACATTTTCCTACACAGTAAATGTCCACTAAATAATAGCTATTTGTAGTTTTTGTTGTTGTTTTTGTTGTTCTCTTCCTCTTCGTCCTCCTCCTTCTTCTGCAATAGGAAAGAAAAAACAAAAAAAACCCAAAAAACCAAGGATGCCAAAAAAGGGGAAATGAGGAGGGTTCAGAAATAATAACTTTTCCAAGGATGTGGTTTATCAAAATTGTGTAGAATTTGAAAATGTGAACATGGTAGGGAAGGACATTCCAGATGGAATAAACAGTGTGCAAAAATGCCAAGTGACACTGATTCAAATTTTGCTCAGGAATTCATTGTTAATTCCATCTTTATAAAGATCAAAACATATTTTTAGTGGCAACATTTTTTCTGCATTTTTTGGAGGGAGAAAGAGTTGCTGAAAATTATTTCTCTTCCCCCTTGACTCTATCAGGAGAGTAGAATCAGTTACTTAAAAAAAAAAAAAAAAAAAAAAAAAAAAAAAAAAAATTCATTTCCACGGTCGAGACTATAGCAGAGGGAAGGATTAACCAGATTTTGCAGTCTTCTACTTTTGGAAAAATGTGTAAGTTGCTAAACATCAACCATTGATGCCATTTTTTGACTTCAAACCTATTCTGGAATGATGATTAAATAATTATAATTCTAAGTATTAGTGCTAAAGTGAAAGTTATCTGCATGCCATCCCTATTTTAATCTTAACTCAAAAAAGGATTTTATAGTTAACATGACTATTTCTTTGAAGGGTGAAATTCACTCAGCCCCCGAGGCTTTGCCAACATAAAAGAGCTTTGTCCAAGTGCTTACTTCGGTGTGACCATAGTATGATCATTTGTTTTCACCATTCCTCCTGCTGATTTTCTCCAGTTGCTGAAATGGGATAATGGGATGTACATGTTCCTTCATAAACTCATTAGCTTTCTTTATATAATGTTCTGTCAGCAGGCACTAGTTAAGCTATTAACTTGAAAGGTCCACAAAAGTGCAAGAAATACAACATAAAATATTTAATAACGGTGATAAACTGTCCAGTCTCCAGAGTAATAATCTCAGAAATAAGCATATTTTGACAGTGATACTCAAAATAATGCTGACTATTTTTAAAAAGGGGTAAGACAAAAGGTGATGAGATGGAAAAATATCCAATTAATTAGAAAGTGAAACAAATATAGCCATCTACCTGGCTGGACCACATATATACATTTTTTCTCCTTATGCCACAATTACTCTTTTCAGAGGAATATACATTCCTCCTCAGCTTCTACCACCACCCACACACATTTGAATATTGATGTTTTCCCAACCCTTGTTGACTTTTTAAAGATACAGAGATATTCAAATTGTTGTTTCCCATTGAGAATTGGAATAACTTCACTTCAGGGCCTTTGATGGAGCTAAAATGATTTTTTTTTTTCCTTATGCCTTATAGATTGTAAATCAGTGGGTTTGTAATTTCAAATACAGTGTCAATTTCTGGCCCAATAGATAATGCTTTGGTCCTTTTTCTAAGCCTGCATCAGGGCCTCAAATGTCTTCTATAAGTCTTGGTGGAGCTCTGCAGAACTGAGCTAAACTCCAAATTTAGTAGTGGCTATTTGATAATTCTGGTTGTTTTACCATTTCAATACAACCCTAAAGTTATTACCCTTTAGACATTCTAAATCTTCAAATTGACTTTGTCTTTTCTTTTTGTAAGTTATAATGCATTTCAAACATGCAGAAAAGTACAGTGGGTAATATTATAAACATCCTTTTAACTATCACCCAAATATAAAGATTTTGTAACATTTGTGTGAGAACTTTTGCTAATAAAAGAAAACTTTGCAGAGAGATTATTCTAATTATTCTCCTTGTGACCTTTCTACATTAAGTGATTTATTTTACTCATATGAATATAGAAGTTTACTAATAATACTAACATTTACATTGGGTTTATAATATATTATTTACTATGCTAAGTGCTTTACATGTATTAACTCATTTAATCCACAAATATCTCCTATGAGAAAAGCATTATTTTACCCATTACAAAAATGTGAAATCTGGGACACAGAGAAAAACAAGTAACTTTAAGCAAGTTTATACAGCTAATATGTTGCTGGGTTAAGATTTTTACCAGGCACCACAGACTGGGTTCTTAACCAGTATGCATCACTGCCTCTCAGGATTAATTTATTCTATCCTCTATCCATCTATTGATAAATAGTTATTTTCATTTTCTTCAATATTATCGAAATCCTTATATATATGTCTATGTGCACACATGATATATGTTGTATTAATTTGCCAGGCCTGCCATCACAAAATACCACATACAGACTGGGTGGCGTAAACAACAGAAATATATTTTCTCACAGTTCTGGAGGCTAGAAGTCCAGATCAATGTGTGAGCAAGATTAGTTTCTCCTGAGGCTTCTCTCTTTGGCTTACAGATAACTACCTTCTGACTGTGATCTCACATGGTCTTTTCTCTGTGCTCATGTATTCCCAATGTGTCTCTGTGTGTTCAAATGTCCTCTTGCTATAAGGATACTGGTCAGAATGGATCAGGGCCCATACTAAGGGCCTAATTTTAACTCAATTACCTCTTTAAAGGCCCTGTCATCAAATACAGTCACATTCTGAGGTTATAGGGGTTAGAGTTTTTCATACAAACTTCAGGGGTAGGGCACAATTCATCCCACAAAAATTATAATATAGTTTTTTGATTGTTGGCTTGTTCAGTTGTAATGTACCAGGGAGTGGAAGAGCTGGATCTCAGAGAATACGCACAGAGTATTCATTTTCTTTAGGGACTGAGAAATTGTTCTTCAGATTGGTTCTACCAATTTGTATGCCCACTAGCAGTGTAAAAGAGGTTTGGTTTTTGTTTGTATGTTTTTGTTTTTTTATCTATATCCTCCCTCAAATTTGGCATTGCCATACTTTCTAACTTTTGCCAAATTGATAGGTATGAGATAATTATTAATTTTGCAATTCTCTGTATACAGGGTACTCCATATTATCTTTTAATTAGTATTTGGCTCTACTTCTATTAGCTAATTTAACTTTCCTTACCACATTGTATGAATTCTTTATATATTATGGATGCTAATTATTTTTTATTACATATATTGCAAGTATTTTCTCCAAGTCAGTGCTTATAATTAAGCTTTGTTTATGATGTTTGTTGTCTTACAGACAATTTCAGTTTTGATGTCAGATTATCAGTAATTCCTTTTTGACTTGTGCCTTTTGTGTCTTATTTACAAGTGTTTCGCTGCTCAAGAATAATAAAGGTATAGTCCTATATTCTCTTCTACATTTTTAAAAATGCGTCTTTTTTAATTTTAAAATTTATCTACAGTGGAGAGGTGATAATGTGATTTTAAAAATTTAGTTTTATGTTTTCATATTGATTATAAGTTGTTTCAACATAATTTGTTTTATAGTCCATCTTTTCACAACTAATTTCTAATGCCACTTCTGCCATATATCAAGTGTTCATGTAACAACTAACAACCATTGTGCATATGCTATATGTTAGTCTTTACATTTTTATTACATCATCTTATCCTCACCACACTTCTACAAAGTAAATATTCATTATTTTCATTCTATAATTAAATAAACTGATGTAAAGAAAAAATAAATATTTTCTACAATTTCAGTCACATAACCATTAAGTGTAGGAACCAACATTTGAACCATAGAAATTTGGTTACAGAGATTATACTCCTACGAACTATTTAATGACATTTCTTTTATTTATGCGTGAAACATTTTCTGGAGTTTATATTGTGCCCATTAAGTCATTTTATTGTCTTTGTGACAAATCACACACTTTTAATGACTTTTTCTGTGTAATGTCTTGATAACTGATAGGGCAAACTTCCCTATCTTGTACATTTCCTTCTCAATTATAACAATTATCCTCAACACTTTCTTTATTCTAAACTCATCTTTTTAAGATTCATTAAATCTTGTCTGGAGTTATATTGCAAGAACATTGTACTCCTAGATCAATTCAGAGGAAATTAACATCAGTATGATATTGAGATTTTTTATTCAAAAATATGCTAACATTTTTATTTTTAAGGTCGAATTTTACGTTCTTAAAAAAAGTAGTGTAATTTTCTCCATCAAATCATTGCACATATTTTTTGATATTTAATCCTAAAGTTATAATTTTTGTTGCTATTGTTAATGAAAAATTTTAATGCAAATTTCTAATTGATAATTAAAGTATATGGAAATAACATTAATTTTATGATGAATTTTGAATTATGGTAATTGGTTTTGTAATATGAAATCATCTTCACAATGTTGATTATACATTAATTATTATGATGCATTATGTGTTTTATTCACTTTTGGATAAAATATATTAACATTTTATTGAGGATCATTTTGTATTCTAATTAATACGATAGGCCTATAATTTTTCTTTATTTTGCTGTTCCTGTCAAGTGTTGGTGTCAAAGTTCTTTCAGCCTTATAAAATGGATAGGGTAGGTTTTTTCTCTTTTGTTTTGCTGAGTTTCTACTAGATAAGAACCATGTTTCTTGAACGTTTGTGAAAACAGACCATTAAAACTCCTTGTACCTTGTACTTATTTTGGGGAGGAGGTGTGCAGCAGATTTGTGGGATGTTTTTTGTTACAGATTAAAATCATGTAAGTTACTGATTTGTTCAGATTTTCAACTTTTTCTTAACATTGATTATTTATATTTTATAGAAATTTGTCCATTTTATGTAATTTATTAAATTTATTGGTGAATTTGTGTAGTATTCTCATGATATTTAACATTTCAAGCATATCTGTATTTGTTTCCACTTATTTCCTAAGTTTATTTTTACTTTATTTAGTTCTACAAAAATTTCAACAAAGATTTTCTGGGTTTTTTTGTAAATTGTTTTAAAGTTAGGCTTTGAGTTTTGTTGATGCTTTCTATTGTTTATAGTTTTATTAATCCATTCTTATTTGGTGTAATTATTCTTTCTTTCTACTTTATTTACATTTAGCCAATGGTTAATTTTTGAACTTTTTGAAGAAGCACTTTGCTCAATAGTTTTCAATTTTTTTCTTTCCACCATAAAAATCATAAGTGCAACTTGTACTGCATCCAGCACATTTCAATATGTAATACTTTCATTCTCATTCAGTTCTAAGAATTTTATAATTCATATTATCTTCCTACTATTATTCACCTCTAATATTATCACACTGTGATAAAAAGAAAAGGTGTGCTCTATGATGAAGATAGTGTGATTTATTTGGAAATAATTGATTATCCTAAGTAGCCTCGTACGTACTCAGTGTGTACAAATGTCTAGGCATGCATGATAAGAAGGCACTTTACTTGTTTAGAGGTGAGTTTCTATTTCTCTCACCTGCTGGCTCACTTGCTATCATTATTGATAAATTCTGTGACTAATTACTAATTCATAAAATGTAATTTTTCTCTTACTGTTTTACATATTTTTTCTCACAAACTTCTTATAGTCTCTGATTCTGCAGTAAAGTATAATCATAAAACTATCATAGTTTGTATTGCCATGAAATCCATTGTGAGGTTGTGTGATTGTAAAGTCTTTATTTTGTAGGTTGATGTGAAAATAGATTTCTAGCTTCATCGAAGGATTATTAATTAAATATTACCCACTTATTGAGTTATTTGGGCAGCAAATTGCACCACCCACACCTCATCTGGGCAGAGTGGGTAGGTTATGTGACATTTACAAGAAATGAAAAATAGCTAATTTGCTCAAAATGCCAGTATTTTATTAGTCTGCTAAATCAGTTAAAAAAAATCAACTCCTCACCCCTGCAGCCATGTGCCAAACTCTGCTAGGTTCAGCTTTAAGTTTTCACACAGCTCATCATTT
Organism: Galeopterus variegatus; assembly: GCF_000696425.1. Lineage (NCBI taxonomy): Eukaryota > Metazoa > Chordata > Mammalia > Dermoptera > Cynocephalidae > Galeopterus > Galeopterus variegatus. Next base: position 92,846 of record NW_007729231.1, on the reverse strand, counting down.
CACAGGCAGAAATATAATGATACACAAATAATTCTAATAAGGTAAGATTAAGTCATAACGACAGGAATCAAGTCTGACTTGGTTACTCATAACCCATTGCCTAGTGTAGTGCCTGCTACATAGCAACTGCTCAGTTAATAGCTGTTCAGTGAATGGGTAGGCTTCAGGGAGTATCTGAACCCCCTGTAAGTATATGTGTAATTTTGTGTGTAGATAGCCTCAAAGATCTCACATTACAATGGTAGACATGATAATTAAACAAAAATTCAGATGCCCATGTTAAGCTACCCTTAAGTGTGGGTATCTATCACATATGAACAATTTCATACAATACTTCTCCATGTATGTACGTCTCCCAAATAGAAGGTGGAGGTCTAGGACACCTTGTGCAGAAATGGAATCAGAAAGGGAAAAAAAACCCTGACCAAGGTATAACTCAATAGAATCATTCCATTTCAGAAGCATGCTGACATATCTGTTGTCACTACAGGATCATTGTAGTCTCTGGCTACATCCATTAACGCCTAAAGACTTCAGCTGGTCTATGGGCCACCAGAGCCACTACAGCATCATCACCTGTCTCTTACTTGGATCTGGTCTTGTTCTCGGTCTATTTGTTTGTGTGTCTCTCACTTTCTACCTCTCTCTATTCCTCTTGCTTTCATTCTCTCCTACTTATGGATTTCCCTTTCTTTGACACTCAGTTATATATTTAAACTTAATTTTGATTATATTTTTTTTCTAGTATCCTGCTAATTTTGGAGGCAAAGTGGGGCCTGTCTTCACAGGCTCAGTCTTATATATCCAGGCATACTTTCTGCTTATGGATATTAATTTATTCAATCATTCACATGCACATAAAATTTATTTAATAATATATTATATGCAATGGGAAGAATTAAGACAAAAAATTAATAAATGCTTGATTTTTAAGAACTTAAAATCTGGTTGATAAGACGCATAAACCTACAAATGCTGGAAACAAAGTAGAATATTAGAAACTAACTGCATCTGTGAATCTCGGCACTGGAAGAAATTGAGGGAGAAATATTCTATGGAAAAAGCTTGAAAACTAATGACCAGCCTGCCCAGAAAAATCTCTTTTCAAACTCCCAAAGCATAGACATGTTAAAAAATGGAATGTCTGTGATGAGAAAGGTTCTGGAAAGCTGTTAATGCTCTCTCAGACATTACACCATATTGCTAGATCAGCTACACATTATTATTGATTTCACATGATAGTGTCAAGCTGAACTAATATTGTAACATGGGATTGAATTGAAATTGATGTACATGAATAATTTAAGCTGTTATTATTGCAAGTCAGCCATTTTTAAAAAATACATAAGAATGTTTTGGAGTTAGAGAGTTTTGTCTTTATTTTTTTCATAAGCATTTTTAAAATCAAGTTTCTTAAAAAAAATATGGCTTTCCAAAGTTTAAGCAACCTCCAAAATTTAAAGCTTAAAATTTATGTGAATACTCTATTCAAATTATGGTCATGACAACAAGGTGATAGTTGAGAAATATGAAATTTATTACCAAAGTTTGATAATATTATATAAACAATGCCTCCTGTTGCCTGATTTTATCTTAGGATGACCAACAGATGCAATTATAAATGTGTTTGCTTAGGAATTGTACAGGAGAATGAGCAAACTTGCTATATCCAGAATGAGAAAAATTACCCATTTTGTGAGAAAAAAGTAATGTTTTCCTCTAGATTTTAAAAATGCATTTCAAATATATATTTATATGTGCATAAATATGTGTATATATATATTTATTTTAACAGTTAAATCTCTGAGAATAAAATTCAGAGTATATGCATTTGGGGAAAAATAATCTATTTTCATTTCAGGGAATGAAGATGGTAACCAAAGAATGTCCTTTGTGTGACAAAACTGACTGTTAGAACGTACGCACTGTTCTAAACAAATGCAAGGTCATTTCCACTACTCTGATGGTTTTTTCTCATCCCCACTCAGCCACCATTCCCCGTCTTGTACCTGGTTAGTCATTACGTCCTTTCTTCTTTAGCAGTAGAGTTGCATGTGAGTGGATATAAACATCATGCTACTTGTAGGCCTGGGTTATAAAACATTGCATGTGAATTTCTCTATTCTCATTAGTCTTCCTATGAGCCACAATGGAGATGTACCTGTAACGAAACATCAACTACACCAGTGAAGACAATGTCTAGGGAGAATGGTAGAGAAACAGGAAGGTAGCCTAAGTCCCTGTGTAACCATATGGAATAGAGTAGCCTGTCTATCCACACTGGACTGTTTAATAGAAAAGACATAAACACGTTTGGTTTTTAAAATTGGGTCTCTCTGCCACAGAGGTATACCCCTTTGCCCTATCTAATATATCATCAAAAGACATAAATGTGTCCAAACTGTCTTCTGGATTAAATACAAGTTCCTTACAGCAACATCTCAAGGATTTTAAATGTTTTCATTCATCTCATTTCATTCTTGCCATTCACTAATGATCTCAACTGAGTGGGATCAGAATTAACTACATTTTAAAGATGAGAAACTGAGACAAAATATGCAGCTTTTTAATTTTAAAATTGAGGCAATGGAATAAAAATCTAAAAACCAATTTTATGACTCACAATTCTGTCCTTACACAGAAATATTATTCTGTATGAAAATGTTTCATATGTGAGGGGTCTTCAACAAGTTCATAGAAAGATTTGTGTTGTCTTTTAATTTTATTTTTTCATGATCTTTTAAAAGTAATCTTGAGCAATTACCTATTCATCATATCATTCTGAGTTAGTCTGAGACAGAGACATCTCTGGAAAAAATGTCAAAAGCACGTTGCCTTCCCTCTAACATTCACCAAATGTTTAATTCATATTGACCTACTGGTGCAAATTTTACAAATAGATAATCTGCAGTTAAATACTGTTTTCCCATTGAATAATATTGTAATATCCAAATATAATAATTCTTCTCCAACAATGAGGCTTAGGTTCCTTAGGAAATTTGAGGTTAAATACACTTGAATCATACACAAAATATTTAGCTAAAGAAAGTATGGTTATGTGAAAAGGGACTATGGTTACTATGAAAGCCATTACAAGTATATTTTTGTTCAAAAAATGAATAAAGATGCTATACTAATGAAAAAAAGGTTGTGGAGAAAAAGGAACTCTCATCCACTGTTGCTGGGGCTACGAAATGGTGCAGCCTTTATGGAAAATGATATGGAAATTCCTCAAACAATTACAGATAGAGCTACCATATGACCCAACAATTCCACTGCTGGGAATATACCCAGAGGAATGGATATCATCCTGTTGAAGGGATACCTGTAATCCAATGTTTATTGCATCTCTATATACAATAGCCAAGAGCTGGAACCAGCCCAAATGTCCATCCTCTGATGAGTGGATAAGGAAACTGTGGTATATCTACACGATGGAATACTACTCAGCTATAAAAAAGAATGAAATACTACCATTTGGAACAATATGGTTGGACCTAGAGAGAATTATATTAAGTGAAACACGTTAGGCACAGAAAGAGAAATACCACATGTTCTCACTTATTTGTGGGAGCTAAGTATTAATAAATAAATACACAAACAAATAAAGGGAGGGGGAAGAAGACAGAATAACCACAAAAATTCCTTGAACTAAGGCACAGAAAGAGAAATACCACATGTTCTCACTTATTTGTGGGAGCTAAGTATTAATAAATAAATACACAAACAAATAAAGGGAGGGGGAAGAAGACAGAATAACCACAAAAATTCCTTGAACTATTTAAGTCAAGTACACAGATATGAGGGGGGGGGGGTGGAGAGGAATGAGTAAAGGGTCATGGTAATCAAGTACAATGTATTTTGAGAAGTAAAATAAAATAATCAAACCTCTACATAGCAAAGTAATAATAGAACTATCAAATTTATTGTCATCACTTGCTTCCTAAACCCTCAACTATGCCCTTTTACTATGAAATTTGGAAAAAAAATGAATTTCACTGGTTTATAGCATATTATAAGGATTACCAAGATGCATTTTATTCTATTTGCTTCACTGTCCAATATTTAATGTTTTTCTGATTTTGCAATTTGAAGTTGACTCTTACCTCCTGAGATCATCTTGATTTCCAGAAATATAGAACAATTTGGGTCCCTGAGAAGGAAAAACAAACAAATACAAAGAAAGACAATAACAAGAAAACCCTAGGTGACATTGTTTAAATGATGTGGTATGTTCAGTAGCTATTACAAAACTTCCTGTCTATTCTGAAAGGATTTTATTTTAGCTCCACCATGATTATTTCATGTAAAAGAGCACACCTGCAGTTTGTGCCAGAAAATTCTTCCTCCATCATTCTTGATAGATACATGAATGCAATTTTAATATTCTAGTTTACTTTTTCTCAACTTCTTGTTTTTTGGGTTTTTTTTTCCAAATCAGCACTTCAAAATCTATAATCATCCCCTGCCATCTTTTTTCTATTTCCAACCTCCAATACCTCTTTTGATAGAGCTCCTAACAAGGGGGCTTTACAATTTGTGCTACAGGATTTAATCATCTTATGCACAATTAATTCATATGATTTCAACTGTTTGTGTTCAGGGGTCAGTGTGACACTAGTTGTGATACATATTTTTTTAATACAATATAATATCTCTAAAAAGCCAACTCTGTCAATATACGCTCAACATCAAGATAGCATTTTGTTTTTACACTGAATTAAAAAAAACTGTGTTAGATTTATTAATAAAGTATAAATATATTATAGACAATTTAAAGTATTTTGAAGGGTGACATTGACATACCTGACATAAATAATAAACTTGGTTTTGGGAAATAAGCCTTACATGAGATGAGACTTCACTGTGCTGGTAACAATTTTCTCAGGGCTTATTTTAACCATATATAGAAGGAAATTAAGGAAAGCTAACATTTCTCATAGGGGAAGACATGAGATACAGAGGTTAACAGCATGACCCAAATTCAGCTAAGAAATAAGTTTAATTACCAGTTAACTACTTAATAAGTCAGTGATGGTTTTAGTCCATTTTCTGCTGCTATAACAGAATACCTGACACTGGGTAATTTATAAAGAACAGAAGTTTATTTGGCTTACGATTCTGAGATAGCTGCATCTGGCGCCAACCTCAGGCTGCTTCTACTCATGGAAGAAAGTGGTAGGCAGAAAGTGGGTACAAGCAGATCACACGGCAAGAGGAAGCAAGAGAGAGGGAGGGGAGGTGCCAGGGACTTTTAAACAACCAGCTCTCAAGGGAACTAATAGAGTGAGAACTCACTCACTACCCCCATCCCACAGGGAGAGCATTAATCCATTTATGAGGGATCCACCCCCTGACTCAAAAAGCTTTCAACACTGCCACATTGGGGATCAGATTTCCATATGTGTTTTGGGAAGACAGCACATCCAAACTCTATCAGAGATGAAAAAAAATATTTAACTTTTTCTGATTTTTTTCAATTTTATCAGTAAAATAGAAATATTAATAGTACCTGCCTCAGCAGGTTACCTTAAAAATTAAAGGAGATAATGTATATAAGTGCTTAGCATGGTGTCTGATACATTGTAGGCACTCAGTACACAACAGCTAAGATTAATTTTTCAATAAATTACAGTTGAAGATTTATCATTGTATATACCTATTTCTTATTTATATCTTATTGGGTACTTTAGCTTTGAATTCTATGCTCATTACACTACTCTTGCTCCCATTTCTAGGTAATATAGCAAGTATTATTAAAGTAACACTAATAGTCTCTTGTCTACCAATCTTGTCATGAAATCCAATTTATCTACTTAGTCCACTTTGTTTTTAATTTTTACCATATCAGGTTTCACAAGGTGAAATATCCTTACACTGGTTCTTTTAAATGCTTTCTGAACCCACCCTGCTTTCTGAATTTTCCTAGAGGACACCAGAATTTTGGTTTAATATTTAACTATATACACTCATGGTGATGAAGAAGTATGTAACTACAGGAATTAGCCATTTTTAGGATAATTACTGAAGGGTATGCTGCACAAAAGGGTACTAAAAGAAAGGAGAGAAATTACTCTTGATTGGGTCTCCATGAAGAAGAGTCTGAGGTAGAGTTTGGCATGCAGAATATTTATTCATGAGTACCATTGAGTCAACACCCACAGAAAGAAAGGGAAGGAGAGATTGGGCTGAAAGAGAAGTTGAGTTGCAATGCATACGGAAGGAAAGCCTTGGTTCACACTACTGAGAGATTGGGAATAGAATGGTCGCTCAGAATTGTCCTGAATTGAGCCAAGATGGCTGGCCTTTTAACTCTTACATCAATACTTATTGGTTGTAGTTTGCTCAAGAAAGGGCTTTGGCCTTGGGTATGGTAGTTCTTGAAGCTGAGGCAATCCTGACAGGGACTGACAGGATAAAGTTGTTTGCAGGCAGCACTTTTAGTAGCTGAGTAACATATCCTTCACTGAAAGAGATTCTGAGTGGTACATCAGATGTGCACCACACAAGGGATCTGGGAAATGGACCACAATATATGAGAGATAACGATAATCCTCAAGATGATAATAAAGGGAGGTGTCAGGATGACAGCTGTACAGCAGGCATAGAGGGCGAATATTCTATATTAGAACTGAACAACGCAGGGCTCCAAGAAGGACATCTCTAAGAGGGCACATAAACAAAATTGTAGAATACGATGTGTTTAAATTTATTGTAAGGAATGTTATCATTCTAACAGAGAGTTTGGAGATAAGTTAATGATAGGAACTAGGCAAACAATAAGGAAACAACTGGTTCAGAATTGGAGAAACAGTTATGCAAAAAGGGCAATGTAATTATTGTACACTACTTCATGGTCCATACATGAGTAATCATTCTATATCCATAATAAATAAAATATTGAATACTGATCAAAACAAAAATTATGAAATAATTATCCTGAGGGGTTACAGGGAGGAAAATGTGTCTGTGGGTGCTCAGGCTGGAAGTGCTCTCAGCAACATGTATGAGCCTGGAGAAAATTACAAGTGAAATAACCAGACACAGAAAGAGAAACACTGCATATCCTCACTCATAACTGGATGTTACAAAAGAAAGAAGGAAGGAAGGAAGGAAGGAAGGAAGGAAGGAAGGAAGGA